>NW_011888983.1:579760-598678 GCF_000151845.1 Pteropus vampyrus
TTCTCCTTTCATCCATAGGGCTTTGTGACCATGATCTTACAGTGCTCAATTGAAATGCCAAACATTAGTTATGCTTGGAAAGAACTTAAAGAGCAGCTGGGTGAGGATATTGATTCCAAAGTGAAGGGAATGGTCTTTCTCAAAGGAAAGCAGGTAAGGAAGGCTGGGGCTTCTATTGTGACCTCGCTTTTGGTTCAGTAGCTTTATGCTCTCAGTAAACACTGTATGGTGGCTTCTCCCTAATCTATGAGGATGCTGCATCTTTTCACTCTATACAGTCTTCTCTGGGCAGTGTCATCCGTGACGCACAGTTGCTGCTTAGTCACTGACAACTACCTTGTGTGTTATCTCTAGCCAGAACCATGTGCTAGACTGGAAGATCCAGCTGCTTCTCTGACATCTCCATCAAATGGGGTTTATTAAGTAGCTTAAAACAAACATTCAAAATTGAATTCTAAATCTTTAATTCAAATTCAAATTTTTAAATCTTGCCTTCCAAACCTGGTGTTCTTTCTTCTGATTCCTATTCAGAAGTTAATGGCATGGACCACCGGCACAGCAATTCTCAAACATTTTGGTCTCATGATCCTTTTATATTCTTAACAAATATTGGGGACACCAAAAAGCTTTTGTTTATGCGGGTTATATCTATCGATATTTACTTTATTAGTAAGTAAAACCGGAACTCTAAGAGAAGAATATCATGTTCCATTAGCTAGCAGAGCAACGATGTCATCGCATTTAGTGTCTGGGAAATGCCACTCTCTCCTTCCTAATGAGAGAGTGAGAGTAAAAGGACAGATAACATTTTAGTATTATGAAAATAGTTTTGACTTTGTGGAACCTCCAAAAGATCTCAGAGTTTCAGGGGTACATTCTTGGAGAACCACTGACCTAGTAAACCAAACCAGGTTTATCTTCAACTCATTGCATGTCTGACCATGTTGTTTATTTCTTTAAGCAACTCCATACAATCTGTGGCATGAAGTCCTAACTTTCACATGGAGGATAAGATTCTTCATGAGTTGGCTGCTGCCCTCCCTTATCAACTTATCTCTATCTCCTCACTAGCAACACCCTCCACTCCAGTAATGCCAAGCACACCTTGCTGTCTCTCATCCTGAGTGCATGCTCAACCCACTGCTTATAATACTTCTTCCTTTATGGTAGCCTTTATGACTTGGCTTAGCTTTAAGTCTCCCTTGTGAAACTCCCTGGCCGTATGGCAGAGTTGGGGGCATCTTTTCCTGTACTGCAGCGTTTTAGGGTATACCTTTTTTCAGGTAAATTTTACTTGCTGTGCTTGGTTACTGACTGAGAGCCTCAAGAACTCTATGACCTACTCAAGGGCAAAGACTGTTTTCTAGTTCTCTCTCTACCCCAATGAGTGCCTGGCATTGAATAGTTAGTAAACATGTGAATGAAGATTCCCACAAATGGCAAAATCGATCAGTACCTGATGCTACCTGTGGTTATAATTGGGTAAATTATTAGGTAGACAGGGGTGTTGCTCATAAAATATTGTAATTAAAGATGGCCAGTTGAGAGGGGTGCCTGTGTCAGTTAGTTGCAGGGACAATTTGACTATATTTGTGGAGACCAAGAAAAAGGAGGACTTTCTTAACTGGAAATGATGTCATTGCTTATTATCAAAGATAGTGTCCTGTAAAATATTTAATTTTTTAAAAACTTTATAGGAAGCTGAATTATGAAAAACTAGAAACTTAACAATAGAAGATCATTTATTTTTCTGTTTCAGTTAGGCCATCCTCAATAGTTCACACTCTTTCTGATGGAAGGCAGTATATTTTGATGGTTTTATACCATAGGTTTTGGAGACATACTGACCAATGGTGGGGCCTTAGACAAGACACTTAGCCTCTCCAAGCCTGTTTCCTCA
The DNA here is from genome assembly GCF_000151845.1 of Pteropus vampyrus. NCBI lineage: Eukaryota > Metazoa > Chordata > Mammalia > Chiroptera > Pteropodidae > Pteropus > Pteropus vampyrus. Next base: position 581,661 of record NW_011888983.1, read on the forward strand.
GCTGTAAATGTTGCTAGTGGCTACTTGAGGATTAGCACGGTGCGATAGCAAAGAATGATCTCTAGTCAGTTCTAATTTGTTTTTGAGTACTTTTTTGCACCCTTGACTTTTTGCTGTTTTGCTTTTGGGAGCTATAATATGTTGGCCTTGGTCTAAAGTTTATCTAAAATTGATACTTTTTTTTTTTATTTGACATAATGCTTGGTCATTTAGAGTATTACTTGATGTGCATTTTATAATTCTAGTCAAAGGCTGGATTAACTTGAATTTGTTTTGATTTCTAGGGTGTTTGTTTTGATGTCCCTACTGCAGCAGTAACAGAAATACAGGTATTCTTTCACTTGGATTTTGAAGTTAACATATCTAAATTGTAAAATGTTCATCACTGACAGTACAGGAGAAGGGAACAATAGCTTTGGTTCCTTTACTAAAAGTTAAGAACTTTAGTATTTTTTCTACCAGCCTTTTATTCTGTTATTTTTTTCTTGTTCAGCCTGCCTGTTTTCCTTTCTACAGAGTCGTGAACAATATCCAGCTTTTTTCCCTGTATATGTTATACAAGGTTTACATAAACATTTTTAATTATTACATCTTTATTCAGTACTGCTGTGAGAAACATGTTTGTATTTATGTTTTTCTACCTGACAGCTTTGGATGCCCTGTAGTAATTGAATTGAATAAATGAGACTGTGATGAAGATACATTGCAAGGGTACTCCTCATAGTGAAACTTATTTTCCTACACTTTAGTGACTGGTTTTTGGGCCATGAGAGTTAGTATTATTTTTGACCAATAACCTTTTAAGCACTTAGGTTATCAGTTTGGTTTTTCTCTTTGAGAAAGAGCAAAAAATGTTGTCTTTCTCATGCCTTATTAAACCAAATTCAGTAAAAACCAAAGCATGTAAAAACAAACATCTCTCAACAGGAAAAATGGCATGATTCACGGCGCTGGCAGCTCTCTGTGGCCACAGAGCAGCCAGAGCTAGAAGGACCACGGGAAGGATACCGAAGCTACAGAGGACAGCGGGAAGGCAATCGAGGCTTTAGGGGACAGCGAGAAGGAAACAGAGGTTTCAGGGGACAGGGGGAAGGAAATAGAAACTTCAGAGGACAGCGATCAGGAGGTGGCAGAAGTAACAGATTTCAAAACAACAAAGGCCAGAAACGGAGTTTTAGTAAAGCATTTGGTCAGTAATTTGAAGTAGAGGATTTATATGGCAAAACAGAACTGTGTTTGGCAACACTGAACTGAACTTTCTTTTTCATACAAAGTTAAAAGCACATTGTGTTTCCTTCCTGACCACTTGCCCAGGCCCGCATCTTTTCCAGAGAGTTAAGCTTCATTTAAATTATTTCATCTGATGATTGTCATTTATAACTTTATTGCTACTTCTATATTGGGTTTTCTTTTTGAAAAAGTGTATGAATTCCTTACATTTTTCTTCTAATGCATTGTCTATAGATGGTAAGGTAAAATCAAGCATGCATCGGAAGCTGTCTATACTCTTTAAGTTGATCTGTCTTCATATTTAAAGTTTTATTTTAATAGCGTTCTTTCTTAAGTACCTATGGGGACATGCAACAGTCTCTGGAGAAACACTTTGAGTAGTCAGGTTTTGTTCTGTAATTGGCATTCCTCAGCCACCTGCCTAATCATTACTCATGTGGCCCTGTAACATGTCTTCTGAGAATTAATACTGAGCAGTGTTTTGAAGCAAGATTTCAAACTTAGCTGGGATGTAATAAAGTTTATGCCAGCATGTGCTCTTGATTTGGAGGATGGTGATACATTTGATAGGAGACATTATGTAAATTAGCCATTGTTATGTGCATTTTGATACATTTTTAGCTTCTCAATATAAGGTGGTTTATGCTGCAGTGAATGCATTACAGATTTTATATATCCATATGTCTACATATATAACAAAGTATTTTAATAGAGAGCAAGTATCTTTAAGGAATTTCAAATTTATAAGATGGCCCCAAAACTTTCTTCATAAGTAAGGCTTGGGTAAATAGGGCTTGATGATAATGTACTCTTCTTCCTATTGGAAGATTAACATTATTTACCAAGAAGGAATTAAGGGAGTGGGGGCAGAGATTTTTTCATTGCTGGAGAGTCCAAATACCAACTGAAAATATTTTTACATGTAAGAAGGAAACAATATCTGTTGAAAACAAAGAGAAACAAGATGCATGATAAAGTATTCTTTTAACGATGAAAACTTAGTAAGTCATTAATGTTTCTGAGGTTAACTTCTAACGGGAACACTGGAGTTTTTAGGTAGAATGATCCAATTTAGTTTCTTAGGGGCCTCGTTTTTATAGCTGCGATCGATATAGGACATTGTTTTCTATTAGACCGCTACTCCATTGAAAGGTTTTAGCTGCTTAGAGTCTTTTTTAGGAAAAACCATATGGTTATTTTTAGTTGTTGCTTTGAGGGAACTGAAGAACTTAATATATCCCCTGGCCAGATAACTCTGAGTTCTCAGATATTCTCTGGGAAACTTTCTGCATGGTGCAAGAACTTAAGAGTGGCATTGTCTTCTTGCCTTAATTCCTAGAAATTCTGTACTGAGAATCTCAGGGAATAAGCTATGGTGGGAGGAATTAAACTCCATGGCTTGTCTTGTTTTCATTTAATTATTTTGAATAACAAATATTTCTAGACCCTGGTTTCTCTCACTTAGTCCATATCTGACTGCCTCTTGATCACCTGGCAATAAAGGGCTCAGAGAGCGAACGCTGAGGCAGTTTCCTCTTTCTATTTGCCCCTCAGTTCTATTTTTTAATCCTGATTGGATATTTCTCTGTTCTCAGAAATCCTCTTGCTTTAATTCCTTGATCCACTTGTCAGTTTTATCACTTTTCTTCCTATTCCTCATGGCTTCCCATCAGGCCTCAGGGATTTAGGGGAAGTTGTTTGATGATAGACAATTCATGTACCTTGTGTATTACAATTTTATTAGATTCTAATTTTGCTCAAATACTGAGCGTACTTCAGTAACAACCAAAACATTTCATAGTTTGGATAGGAATGAGTACCTTATCAAGCAGATCAAAAGGACACAGTACCTGTCCTTTAGAAAGGAACAGCTAAAACCTTGATGTGGAGTAGCCTAAAGAAAAATAATTAGGCATAAATCAAGAGCAAGGGGGAAGATTGTTGGATATTTTCCTTTAAGCAACTTAATTTTAAGGAAAACATGACTATTTCAATAAATGAAGCTAAAGTTCTTCCTGGATCCCAGACCTCAAACCATATTTATAAATGTATAATTCAGCTACTGCTTTGTTTAAATGGGCTTGTTGGGCTAGCCTGGGAAATGTTATCATTTTTACTATTTTCTACAAAGAAAATATTTTTCAATTTATATATCAAACAACTCACTGAACTTTTGAAATACAACACTTTTTTATGTTGGAGTATCTGTGCAGCGGTATCTTTACAATTGTACATAAAATGTTTTTACTATAAAATTGAGTTAATGTATAAAATACTGCTTTATGCCATAATAAAGTTATTAGTATTACTAGTTCTGTTTTTGGTGACTTCCTAAAATTGAAAATAGCTTGAAATTTTTTATTTTAAAAATAATAAATGATGAGTCTATGGCCATGCCACCCTGAATGTGCCCAATCTCGTCTGATCTCAGAAGCTAAGCAGGGTTGGACCTGGTTAGTACTTGGGTGGGAGACCACCTAGGAATACCAGGTGCTGTAAGTGTTAAAAATAATAATAATAATAATAATAATAAATGATGGGTGTAAAAATCTAAACATAGGAGGAAAAAAACTAATAGTCAACCCGTATCTAAGATTGGGCCCTCCCCTCTCCCAGTGCACGGACTCACTGGACAAATTCCGTAGGGACAGCTTTATAACATCTCAGGGACATGTGAATGCTCAATCCTCAAGATACGGATATAAAAAGAAGCCCAAGAGGGAATATGCTCCCCAAATGGCAGCCAGAACACTTCCATCTCAAGTTTCCTAGTCCAATGTCTTTGTGTTTCTTAGGTGTGTTTGTGTAAAGATTTTTCAAAAATCTAGTTTTCACATGCGTGTTTTTCCAGCCAGATCTTTAGAGGACAGCACCATGTGTTGTGGTGGTTTATTTATTGAGCTCCTACTACAAGATAGTATAGCATAATGATTGAAAGTGGACTCTGGAGTAAAACTGCCTACTTATTTTTAGTGACCTTTGGTAAATAATTAATCTCTGGACCACAATTCCTAATCTGCAGAATGAAAATAATAGTATCTCACAGAGTTGTTCTGAGGATTAGAAGATTTTGATATATAGAATGTTATCTGGCTCACAGTAAGTAATTAGCTGCCATTATTAACCATGTGCCAATCACTTTCCTATTTATGAATAGATATATACTGAGCACCTACTATGATTATTATAGTTGTTTCCTTACCAGTCTTTCTATTTATTCCCTTGTCTCTCCTTCAGTTTGTTTCCTGAATAATCCTGTAAGTCAGGTCTTGTCACCCTTTTCTTCAAAACCATCCAACGGCTACCATCTCACTGAGAATACCCAAAGTCCATATTAGTCGCCTTACAAATCCTACATAATCAGGCCCATATTACTTCTTTGACTTCATCTCCTACTGCTCTCTCCATTCACTCCATCCAAGAGGTATTCTTCCATGAATACACAAGGCACACTCTCCTGTGTCTTCAGATCTTTACTCAAATGATGTGTTTTCAGAAAAGGCCTTTCTTGACAACTATTTAAAAATAGCAAGCTTGCTGAGAACCAGGCAAAATGGCATAGATGATAGAAGCTTCACTCATCCTTTCTTGCGACCACATCAAAGTTGAGACAGAAACTTGGAGCAAACAGCAAGCAGAGTCACCTGGGGATCTAGACGAACAGCTAGAGAAATAAGACATCACCCAGCAATAGGTAGGAGGGGCCTAAGACTTGAGGCTGCCCGGTCCCCAGCAGCTGAATGGGACAGAGACTATGGCAGTGGCAGCTGCAGACACCTCTTAAAGGGGCCGTGTCTGCAACTGCGACCAGACTTCTTCGTTGACAGACCTGCTCGCTCTGAGCACCAGCGCCGGGCTGACTGCATGGGGGGCACTAGGGACTTACAGGAGGACACTGAGTTGTTGGAGCAAGGGCCAGAGGCAAGGCTTTCTCCTGGGCAGAAGTGCCAGTGGTATCCCTTGTTTCTCTGTTGAGCCCTCCCCTCTCCCAGTGCACGGACTCAGCACCGCCATAGCTGAGACGTCATTGAACTGGGGTTGCTCTTCTCAGAGGATTCCCTGAAACTCCACATCCCTCAGCTCGGGGCCCTACCCAAGCCACATTTAGTTGTGTCCTCGGTGAGTTCTGTGCCACTTGCTGAACAGCTCCAAGACTCACTAGTAGCAGCTGACCTTGGTTTCTGGTGTGGTTTCTTGAGGCAACTAGAAGCATAACGTCTGTGAACTGCTGCTTGCTTAATCTTAACAGGTGGTCCTCGAGGAGCACAGGCTGGGACTAAACTTAGTCCCTCTCAGGACTGTGCCACTAGACACCTGCTACACAAAGCCACGCTAATAAGACAGGGAGGACATGGTTTCATAGTGTAGCGGTTAGCACATCTGCTTTACATGCAGAAGGTCCTGAGTTTGTGCCTTAGTGGAGGAACGGTCCATGGTCTACGGCCATGCCACCCTGAACGAGCCCGATGTCTGATCTCAGAAGCTAAGCAGGGTCGGGCCTGGTTAGTACTTGGATGGGAGACCACCTAGGAAGACCAGGTGCTGTAGGCATAAATTAAAAAAAAAAGTCCAGGAGACTTAGGAGCTTTGATTAGTACATAGAAACAGACACAGAAAGGCATCTGAAATGGGAAGACAAGCAGAAACCATATGAAAGAACAGAACATAGATCAAAGAAAAATGCAGTCAAGCAATCTCACAGATGCAGAGTTCAAACCACTGATTATAAAGATGCTCAATGAAATTAAGGGAAGTGTAGATGAACTCAGTGAGAACTTTAATAAAGGGATAAAAAACAAAAATGGAAATGAAAATTATAAAAGGGAACCAGTCAGAAATGAAAAAATACATTATCTGAGATGAAGAGTATATCAGAGAGAATCAACAGTGGCAGAAAAAGAGCATCGAAACACCGATATAGAGGATGGGGAAGCCAAGGACACTCAGTCAGAACGGCAAGAAAAAAGTAACCATGAATATAATAATAATTTAAGGAGCCTATGGGACAAAATTAAGGGTAACAACATCTGTGTCATCTTCAGGAGTATCTGAAGAAGGAGAACAAGAAGTTGAATATATATTTGAAGAAATAATGATTCGAAAACTTCCCTAACCTGGCGAAGGAAATAGATATTCAACCCCAGGAAGCTCAGAGAGTCCCCCAAAAGATGAACCCAAAGAGGCCCACACCAGGACACATCATAATTAAATGCCAATGGTTAAATACAAAGAGAGACTCTTAAAAGCAGCAAGAGAAAAGCAGTTATCTACAAGGGAGCACCCATAAGACTGGCAGCTGATTTCTCAACAGAAGGACAGAAGGGTTTGGCACAAAATATTCAGTGTTGAAAACCCAAGATCTACAACTAAGAATACTTTATCCAGCGAAGCTATCATTTAGAGACGAAGGACAGATAAAGAGCTTCCCAGACAAAAATAAGCTAAAGGAATTCATCAGCACTAAGCCAGCATTACTTACAGGAATTGTTGGAGTGACTTCTTAAGAAGAAAAAACATGTATCAAAAACATGAATAAAGAATGGTAACTACTTACTTACCAACAAGTATCTCAAATGGAAAAGAATTAAGTGCTCCACCCAAAAGATAGGAAAGCTGAATGGATAAGAAAACAAGACCCCTACATATGCTGCCTATAAGAGACTCACTTCAGATTGAAAGACACAGACTAAAATGAAGAGGATGGAAAAAGATATTGCCTTGATGGACCTAGAAGGTATTGCACTGAATGAATTAAGTCAGAGAAAGACAAATACCACATGATTTCATGTACATGTGGAATCTATGAAATAAAATAAACAACAACAATAAAAACAAAAACAAACTCAAATACAGAGACTATTTTGAGGGCTACTAGATGGGAGGGAGTTTGGGGGGTACAGTGAAAAAGAGCAAAGGAATTAAGGAGTACAAATGGATAGATACAAAATTGTCATGGAGATATAATGTAACAGCATAAGGAACATAGTCAACAATGTTGCAAAATGTAAGGGGCAAGAGTGGTACCTGATTTAGTTGGGTGACCATTTTGTGAGTTATATAAATCTCTAATCACTATGCTGTACAACTGAAACTAATATATAATTGTATGCCAACTATAATTGAAAAAAACATTGAATTGTATGATGTTAATATGAGCGACTAATTGTCTTTTATACTTCAGTAAAACTGGGGGAAAAGATTCAACAATTGAGTAAAATTTGTAATTTTTTGAGCAAACTCAAAAAACATAGTCGTTGAGTAAATTAATGTACATACCCCAAATGTTGCCAAATTTTCATAAATCAAATTTGTATTAATTTCTTTATATATGTAGTCAGCATATTAAAAGAACAATTGTAATTTTTCGATTGGGAGGGGCAGAAAAATGAGATGGTTATATAATGGGTTCCTGGATTACAATGTACAAAGAAGAAAAAAATAGCGACCTTGCTTCACCTATTAACACTCCTTATCTCGTTTTGTTTCCATAACGCTCATCATCTGACATTACTATATATTTAATATATTTAATGTCTTTTCCTATACTAGTAGAGGTTTTTTGGTCTGTTTTTAATTGTTGAATTCCCAGAGCCTAGAATAGTGCCTGGCAAATTAACAGGCACTTTAGATATGTTTGGAATGAATGAATGAGTTATTTAGAATGTTGTGGAAAATGCACTGGTAGGAAGCCAGACTGGCAGCAGGAGTACCTATTAAAAGTAATGCAGATGATGTAGTCTAAACTATTGTAGATGAAAAGTAGACAGATGTAAGAGCTATGTGGAAGGTGAACCAGACAGTACTTGGTTTTACATTTAAGGATAAGAAAGAGCAAGGTGTCACCATCGGCTTGGAGTGTAGTGGTGCCATTCACTGAGATGCAGAATGTAAGGGCAAATGTGGTGTGGGAGGAAGTGGACATATGAAGAGGAAAATAACAAGTTCTCATTTGAACACACTGATGTACACAAGTCAGTGGAACATTCAGGTGTGGTTGTTCCAATTAGGAAATAGATACTACAGTCCAAAGCTCCAGAGAGTCATCCAGACTGGAGACCAAGTTTTGGAAATAAGCAGCACATGTTTGCAATTGAAGCCCTAGGAAGTCATAAAATCTCCTTAGGACAAAAATTAGAAAGGAATCCTGAAGAACACGAACATTTTTAAAGGACAGGCATATAATTTCATTCATTTCTTAGAATAATTCTGTAGAGATAAGTAATAAATTATGGGCTCTATGCACAGTAATAAATTGTCACTTACATTTTACTATGAGACGGTCGAAGCTTAGAAAAGTTAACTTGTTAATTAGAAGATCTGAGATTAAAACTGAGCTTCCAAAATCAGTGCTAGCACTTTATAGTTAAAACTCTGTCATCCCCCACCCCACCCCCGTATTTGACTCGCTAATTTACGAAGGTATGTAATGTAAAAAGCCATGCTTGAGGTGGCTTGTCACAGCTCCGGGATTTAACTTTTGTTACTTTGGGAAGTTGTGCACATCCCTACAACCTGTATTTCATGGCTGAAGTGAAAATATTAATTGATCACTGAGTACTTTTTACTTTTATAGCTTTTGCTCGACAGGCTATATAGTAACAATAATAAACGGATCCTTGTTACATTACTAGCCAGTGCCTGAGTTACACAATAATATCAAAAGACTTCTGCCTTTCAGCTTATACCAAATAATGAGAGTAGTTAGTAGTAGTAGTTAATAGTAATTTGTATATATGCTGCCGAAATAAGCACCAGTAGACATGTTTGTAAACAATACTTCTACGTTACCTTAAAGTCAGCCGAAATTTTTATATAAGTATAACTTCGCTGGGTCAAGCGAGAGATGAATTCACCACTACAGAGAGCGGGGCTGGAGGTGGGGGCCACCTCCCTTGGCTGCTTCGTTTCCATGACAGCGGTTGCCATGGTAATAGCTACGCCTTCCCATTGGTCACTGCCGCATTGCGGTTCCCTTGGCAGACTTCATTGGTTACCATTCTGCAGTGCTCGGACCGTAAGTGAAGTGTCGCAAAGCAGAAGGAAGGCGGGAGTCCCAATTGCAAACACTGAGGAAACCAGGGCTGCAGAGGCCGCAATGGCGAATACTGCGTGGGCCGAGATTCGTGAGAAATTCCAGGCCGCTCTGGCCCTGTCGCGAGTAGAATTGCATAAAAACCCCGAGAAGGAACCGTACAAGTGCAAATACGGCGCCCGAGTGCTGCTGGAAGAGGTCAAAGCGTTGCTTGGCCCGGTGCCTGAGGACGAAGATGAGCGGCTTCAAGCGGAGGACGGCTTAGGCGCGGAGGACGACGCCCTGGAGCTCCCGGCTGAAGTGGTGGAGGTCGAGGGCCCTAACGCACAGGGGGCAGTGAGGCTGGCGGTTATTGAGTTCTATCTCGGAGTAAACCACATCGACACTGAAGAGCTGTCGGCGGGAGAGGAGCATCTGGTGAAATGCCTGAGGCTGCTGCGCAAGTACCGGTTGTCGCAAGACTGCGTCTCCCTCTACATCCTGGCGCAGGTGAGAGCGAGCCTGGCCGGCTGCTGTCGGCCAGAGGCGAGGGGATGGAGAGGGCCCCTCTTGCCAAGGCCAAAGGCAAGTGTTATGAGACACAATTTGTCCCACGTTTTTGACAGCAGCGGCTCTCAAAACTCCCTCTCCACCTTCTTCGCCAGTTTCAGCATCACCTGCTGCTTCGCTTAGTCGTACCTAGCCAACCCATTGATTTCCGGAGACTCTCCTACAATCGTAAATGCCTTTTCCAACTCTTCCCCACCAGTCCAAATCCTGTTCATTCTATTATGAAAAAAATCCAAAGTAATTTTAATTTAAGGTCTCAAGGAAATTACAAAGAATGATCAGAGTAATTCTTAATTTAAAACCAGATATTAAAATCTTCCGTTTCTATTCTTGCCATATTCGTTTCCCAGAGAATTCCTGCCCATTCTTTAAAAGCCATCTCAAAATTCACCTTATATTTTGAATGATTTTGTTCCGAATTGACCTCTTCCTCTCACCTTTGAAATCTTATATTATTGTTTCCCATTTACATGGTATTTGGTTTACTAAGAAATTTGACGTTCTCATCGGGAACATAACACTTCAAAATTCAAATATGTATGAACTCCTTGTATGTGCCAGGTACTTTGCTAAACTCACAAGTCCTTACATCCAATAGTTCCGGTTCCTAATATTTGCAATCCGGCAAACGTTTACCAAAATTGATCATATGGTAAGTAGGCCTCAAAGAGAAACTTCAATTAAAAAGGAAATTATATAGGTCATATTTTATTATCATGGCTCAGTAAAATTAAAAGTTATATAATAACAAGAATAATATCTCTTTTTGCTCACTATTATAACCTCAGTACCTGGCACCATGTAGGCCATTCTAAATATTTGTTGAGTGGATGAATGATCTAATGAAGTCCATGAGATGTTGAATTCAAACAAAACCTCAATTATTTGAAATTTTCTTTAACTATATGGCTGCTTAAGCTCTTAATAAACATTTAAAAAATTACTTCAATATCTCAAAAATAGAATTAGAAACTTTCCTTAATGAATATAAATTCCAATATTCGTTGCATTTTATTGATTTTAATATGTACATTCTTTCATATTTTAATGTCTCCAAAATCAAGGCTGCATAACTTGGCAGTGTTTTCTTTTTGATACATAAAATAATTGTGTCTTACTAATTGTGAGATCTTACATTGAATTAAATACAGTATTTTTTTTTTTTTTTTTGAAATTCAGTATTTCAAATAGACAACTTTTCCTGAAGGGTGAATTATTAGAGATATCCTGACTAAATCAGGAGCAAAACCTTGATTAGATGTTTTGGCCATTGCTATACATAGAAAACAAATAAGTTATTTTGGAAAAATAAAGTAATTTCTAAAAATATAAGTCACTTGTATGTGTGATTCTTGTATACCTAAAAAACCTGGTTATCAACTGAAAAACTATTAGAAATATTGGTTCAGTAAAGGAGGATATATAATATCAGTAGTATTCCTGTATACCAGCAATAACTTGTTAAAAATGTTATTTTGAAAAATTGCATTCACAACAGCAGTATTAGGAGTGATAGAACTGAAAATCTTAAAAGGATAGACCATGTTCGTGGGTGGCAAATTAAACATAATAGTATCATTATCCTGATATTCATTTTTAGGACTGATGTAATTTTTGCTAAAATCACAGTAGGCTTTTTTTTTCTTAGAACTTGATAAAACGAGTATGTTTATCTGGAATAATAAAGATAAGTGAATATACAAATGTGAAAAGAAAAACAATGCACTAAAACTAGCCTACCAGATACCAAAACAGTATAGTAATAATAATTTAATTAGGTTCTATTTGTGCTAGTCTGTTTCTGAACTCTACTGTTCAATTGAAGATAGAAGAGTAAAGTCTCATTTGATAATCTAATGTGGGTCCAGGTTCTGCATATCCATCTATTTATTCGTGTTATTACCTCACTATAGCCTTTTATTACATTTAACATTGCTATACATAATGAGAAATTTGACCTCACTAATAATAAAGCAAACTAAATGAAAAAGAAAATTGTATCAGATTGGCAGATTATTAAAGGTATTAATTACATTCATTGTTGGAGAGATGATGAGGAAATGGATAGTATCCATTTATATTGCTCATGGAAATATAAATTCATAGAACTTTTCTGAAGATCAGTAGGTATCAAAACTCTTGAGTCAAGACGTTGACATAAAAATTCCACATCAGTATTCTAAAATAATAGTTGAGACAGGTATGCAAAGTTATGTTAACATGGATGGTCATCACAGCATCGTTGATTTTAAAAAAAGAATAAAGTATCAGTAGATAAATGGTTAAGTAAATACCAGTACATCCATATAGAAGAACAGTATGCAGCCATTACAAATAATGGTTTATATTTGTTAATCGAAAATATCAGTATTAAGAGGGAGAGGGACGACTGTAAAGCATGTTTGAAGTTAGAATGATTCTGTTTTGGTAAAAGACTGTGTGTGTGTGTGTATAAAAGTTTGAAAGTATTAGTTTGTGGGAGTTTATGATATTTTGACTGCTTTGTCTCAGTCTTGTGTCTCCTTCCTGGAAAACTATGGATATGCAGAACTTGGACCCACATTAGATTATCAAATGAGACTTTACTCCTCTATCTTCACAGAGTTCTGGGGGCTCTAGGAATTATTTTTCTCTGATTTTTCTTCTGATTTTTGCTATCAGCATGTACTTTGCATTGTCATGTTGACTGAAATTCCCTAACAAATTAGTAGATTATTCTCCTCACTGCCAGGATATATGTGTATAAGGAGTACCTTTTGTGTATGTTTATAGCTTTACTGAGGTACAGTTTGACACACAATAAGCCATACATATATACAATTTGATGAATTTTGACATATGTATATACTCATGAAACAGTCATTACAGTCATTGCAGTCAAGATAATGAACATATTCACCACTAAAAGTTTCCTTGTATTCCTTTGTAACCCCTCCCCCTCCTTCCTTTATTCTTTCTCCCTTCTCATTGCCCCTCCCCCCCATTTTCTAGAATTTCATAATGGAATCATACAGTATATACTCTTTTGGTCTTTCACTCAGTGTCATTTCTTTGCTGTGTCTGAGATCAAGTTTTTTTATTTTTTGGTCTGTTAATATGGTGAATTTCATTCATTGATTTTTTCTTTTTAAAAAATTTTTCAGTTACAGTCTACATATATTAGTTTCAGGTGCACAACATATGATTAGATATATATATAACTTATGGAGTGATCACCCCAATTAAATCTAGTACCCATCTGACACCATCATACTTATTGCAATATTATTGACCATGTTACTTATGCTGTACTTTACATCCCAATGCCTATTGTGTAACTACCAATTTGTACTTCTTAATCCCTTCTCCTTTTTCACCATCTCCCTAACCCTTCCCCTATCTGACAACCATCATAATGTTCTCTGTATCTCTTGAGTTTGTTTCTGTTTTTTGTTTTTATTTTATTTTTTTAGATTCCATGTATAAGTGAAATCATATGGTATTTGAATTCTCTGTCTGACTTACTTCACTTAGCATATTACCCTCTAGATCCATCCATGTGTTTCAAATGGGAAGATTTCATTCTTTTTTATGGCTGAATAATATTCCATTGTATATATGTACCACTTCTTTCTTCATTCATCTGTTGATGGACACTTAGGTTGTTTCCATATCTTGGCTGTTGTAAATAATGCTGTAGTGAACATATGGATGCATACGTCTTTTTGAGTTAGTGTTTTGGGTTTCTTCAGGTAAATACCCAGAAGTGGAATTACCAGGTCCTTCTTTGTCTTTTGTTTTTTAGCCTTTGTTTTTTAAAGTCTAAGTATTGCTACCCGAGTTTTTCGTTTGTTTGTATCCATTTTTGTGAAATATTTTTTTCCATCCCTTTACTTTCAGTCTGTGTGTCTTTCGATCTGAAGTGAATTTCTTGTAGGCAGTATATGTAAGAATCTAGTTTTCTTATCCATTCAGCCACCCTATGTCTTTTGATTGGAGCATTTAATCCATTTACGTTTAAATTAATTGTTGATAGATATGTAGTTATTGCCATTTTATTATTCATATTTTTAACCTTTTTTTCTTCTTAAAGAAGTCCCTCTAACATTTCTTGTAAAACTGGTTTGATGGTGATGAACCCCTTTAGCTTTTTTTTTTTTTTTTTAATCGGGGAAGTGCTTTAATTTCTCCTTCAATTCTGAATGATAGCTTTGCTGGTAGCATAATCTTGGTTGTAGGTCCTTGCTTTTCATCACTTTGAATACTTTGTTCCAGTCCCTTCTGGCCTACAAAGTTTCTCTTGAGAAATCCACTGACAGTCTTATGGGAGCTCCCATGTAGGTAACTGACTGATTTTCTCTTGCTGCTTTTAAGATTCTCTCTTTGTCTTTAACCTTTGGCATTTTAATTATGTTGTCTTCGTGGGGACCTCCTTGGGTTCATCTTATTTGGGACCCTGTGAGCTTCCTCAGCTTGTATGTCTATTACCTTCATCAGGTTAGGGAAGTTTTCTGTCATTATTTCTTTAAATAGGTGTTTAATTCCTTGCTCTCTTCTTCTGGCACCTCTGTGATGGGAATGTTGGCATACTTGATGGTGTCCCAGAGGCCCCTTAAACTATCCTCATTTTTTTGGATTTTTTGTTGTTGTTGTTCTGATTGGGTGTTTTCTGCTTTCTAATCTTCCAAATCACTGATTCAGTCCTCCACTTCATCTAATCTGCTGTTGATTCCATCTAATGTATTCCTTGTTTTAGTTATTATAGTCTTCATTTCTGATTGGTTCTTTTTTATGTTTTCCATTGCCATTTTTAAATTTCCTATCTTTGTTGAAGTTCTTATTGAGATTATTGAGCATCCTTATAAGTAGTGTTTTGACTCTGCATCTAGCAGATTGTCTCCATTTTGCTTAGTTCTTTTTCTGGAGTTTTGATTTCTTTCATTTGGGACATTTTTTTTTTTTTTTTGTCTCCTCATTTTGGCTGCCTCCCTGTGTGTGTTTCTGTGTATTAGGTAGAGCTGCTATGTCTCCCAGTCTTGGTAGAGTGGCCTTATATAGTAGGTGTCTGGTGGAACTCAGTTGTGCAGTCTTCCTGTTCACCTGAGCTGGGTGCTCCAGTGGTGTCTCTTGTATGGGTTGTATGTGCCCTCCTGTTATAGTTGAGCCTTGATTGCTGTTGGCAGTCAAGTTGACTCTCAGGCTGACTGTCTATGAGGACAGGCTGTGATTACAGTGGACAAGCTGTTGTGTGGGGTCGACCCCAGGGAGCAAGATTCACTTTAGCAGGGCTATGGTACCTGCCAAGTCCATCCTTTGCGTGTGTCGTTTGTGGAGGTGGTTGGGTGGTTCTCTGAAGCTGGCCACTAGGTGTGTTGTTCTGGGCCTTTTGGGAGGGGCTCTGTTGTAGGCCAAGTTCAACCACTCGCTGCCAGTGCCCTGCCTGGGGCCACTTGTTATGAGCTACAAAGTGGTCTGCAGATGGTTATCACTTGTGCTGGGCTTGGATATGCCTGGGAGAGGCTAAGCTGCAAACTGAGGTCAGCTGCCACTAATACTGGGCTTAGGGGTGCTTAACAAGAGACATGGAGCATGTCCAAGCCAGATGCTGCTTGTTTGGGATTTGTGGACCTTTGAGAGGTTTTAGGAAAAAGTCTGCAAGCATGACCCAAGACAGGCTGTTTGTATGGGAAAGCCACTGGAAGCAGCTTGGGTAGGCCCAAAAAGTGAGTGAGGCAGAGGTCTCAGGGAACCACCAGGGCTGGGTGACCAGTGTTAGCCAGGCTGATGGAGACTCCTGCGAGTGCAGCCTGGGTTGGGGGAGGGCTCAACAAAGGAACAATGGTTTCTGCCAGCACTTCTGTCTCGGAGAAAGCTGCTCCTCCAGCCCTTGGCCGAAAGCCAGGCAGTTTAGTTCCTCCATGTATGTCCCTGGCACCTTTTGAGGTGCCGCCCCAGTGCTAGAGCTCAGAGCAAGTGAGTCTGTCAGTGAGTCTGTGCATGGGACCTGTGACTCCAGCAGCCCTCCATCTCACTCAGCTACTGGTTTTCACAGCCAGAAGTTATGGAGACTTCTTGGTACTGGAACCCTGGGCTGGGGACCCTGGTGTGGGACTGGGACCCCTCACTCCTCAGGGGGGGACCTCTGAAGCAGAGATATGCCTCCTGATTTTTAATTGTCACACTTGGGTGTGGGAGAAGCCTGTAGTGCATCTCTGTCCCTCTTAAAAGTCTTGACGTGTCGTCTTCTATACATCCTAAGTTATAGGACTTCTGTTCAGCTAGACTTCAGGTGATTCTCAATGATGGTTCTGTAGTTTAGTTGTAATTTTGTTATGACTGTGGGAGGAGATGAGTACATTTTCCTATTCCAATATCTTGACCAGAAATTATTCATTTTCCATTATTAAACCAAACTTTCATGCCTGTGATAAACTCCTCCTGGAGTTTTTACCAACAAAACTTGGGTAAACTAGTACCCTTCTTATACATTGTTGGACTCAATTTGCTTATGTTTTAACAGTTTTTGTATTTATGTTCATGAAGCTTATCAGACTGTAGTTTCCTTGTTATGTTTTTGGTTTAGTATGAAATGGGAAGTGTTTTTTCCTCTTCACTTTTCTGGAAGAATTTGTGTAGAGTCGTTGTTATTTCTTCCTTACATGTGTGGTAGAATTCACTTTTTTAAGCTGTTTTTATTTTATATTTAATTTTTTTCCCTACCTAGTCTGGTATCCTGAGAGTAAGAACATGATGATGCTCTGTGAATGATACACTACTTTCTGGTGTATTGTAGGATTTATTATTATTTTTTAAAAATAATTTATGTAGAATGTCAATAGCAGTTATCTCTATGGAGTAAACACTTAAAACACTAACACTATTAATTTTGAAAAATCAAATGCTAGATTTCTTGCATGGTCCTTGCCTTCAATATCTCAATAGGTTATGTATGATTCAAAAGAAAAACTTTAGTTATTTGTATACACACTCTAAGGTCTCTGCTCAG
Organism: Pteropus vampyrus; assembly: GCF_000151845.1. Classification (NCBI taxonomy): domain Eukaryota; kingdom Metazoa; phylum Chordata; class Mammalia; order Chiroptera; family Pteropodidae; genus Pteropus; species Pteropus vampyrus. The sequence continues at coordinate 598,457 of NW_011888983.1, forward strand.
TTTAAGATTTATTGCTTCCTGTGGCACAGCCTACCCTGGATCTAGCACTAAATGCATCACCTTCCATAAATGCTCCATCAAAATAGAGCAGATGTGGCTAACCAGTTCCTGATACTAGGTAAATCTCTAGACCGTCTAGGCCAGGTACAGTATCCTGGGGTTGGGCTTAGTGGTGTCCTGGCCAAATGGAGTATCTCAAGGACTATCGTCAAAGGAAAAATA
>NW_011888983.1:599948-605226 GCF_000151845.1 Pteropus vampyrus
GAGGCAGAGGTCTCAGGGAACCACCAGGGCTGGGTGACCAGTGTTAGCCAGGCTGATGGAGACTCCTGCGAGTGCAGCCTGGGTTGGGGGAGGGCTCAACAAAGGAACAATGGTTTCTGCCAGCACTTCTGTCTCGGAGAAAGCTGCTCCTCCAGCCCTTGGCCTAAAGCCAGGCAGTTTAGTTCCTCCATGTATGTCCCTGGCACCTTTTGAGGTGCCGCCCCAGTGCTAGAGCTCAGAGCAAGTGGGGTCTGTCAGTGAGTCTGTGCATGGGACCTGTGACTCCAGCAGCCCTCCATCTCACTCAGCTACTGGTTTTCACAGCCAGAAGTTATGGAAACTTCTTGGTACTGGAACCCTGGGCTGGGGACCCTGGTGTGGGACTGGGACCCCTCACTCCTCAGGGGGGGACCTCTGAAGCAGAGATATGCCTCCTGATTTTTAATTGTCACACTTGGGTGTGGGAGAAGCCTGTAGTGCATCTCTGTCCCTCTTAAAAGTCTTGACGTGTCGTCTTCTATACATCCTAAGTTATAGGACTTCTGTTCAGCTAGACTTCAGGTGATTCTCAATGATGGTTCTGTAGTTTAGTTGTAATTTTGTTATGACTGTGGGAGGAGATGAGTACATTTTCCTATTCCAATATCTTGACCAGAAATTATTCATTTTCCATTATTAAACCAAACTTTCATGCCTGTGATAAACTCCTCCTGGAGTTTTTACCAACAAAACTTGGGTAAACTAGTACCCTTCTTATACATTGTTGGACTCAATTTGCTTATGTTTTAACAGTTTTTGTATTTATGTTCATGAAGCTTATCAGACTGTAGTTTCCTTGTTATGTTTTTGGTTTAGTATGAAATGGGAAGTGTTTTTTCCTCTTCACTTTTCTGGAAGAATTTGTGTAGAGTCGTTGTTATTTCTTCCTTACATGTGTGGTAGAATTCACTTTTTTAAGCTGTTTTTATTTTATATTTAATTTTTTTCCCTACCTAGTCTGGTATCCTGAGAGTAAGAACATGATGATGCTCTGTGAATGATACACTACTTTCTGGTGTATTGTAGGATTTATTATTATTTTTTAAAAATAATTTATGTAGAATGTCAATAGCAGTTATCTCTATGGAGTAAACACTTAAAACACTAACACTATTAATTTTGAAAAATCAAATTCTAGATTTCTTGCATGGTCCTTGCCTTCAATATCTCAATAGGTTATGTATGATTCAAAAGAAAAACTTTAGTTATTTGTATACACACTCTAAGGTCTCTGCTCAGTTTAAGATTTATTGCTTCCTGTGGCACAGCCTACCCTGGATCTAGCACTAAATGCATCACCTTCCATAAATGCTCCATCAAAATAGAGCAGATGTGGCTAACCAGTTCCTGATACTAGGTAAATCTCTAGACCGTCTAGGCCAGGTACAGTATCCTGGGGTTGGGCTTAGTGGTGTCCTGGCCAAATGGAGTATCTCAAGGACTATCGTCAAAGGAAAAATAAAACTAGGGAATGAGAAAAGGTGACTTGTGGATCCATTTCTAAGATCAAGAAATAAATATTAAGGGTGATTATATCTGAGGTTGTGTAGTCAGAATAATCTGTAAGTTAGTAGTGGGCCAGAGCCCTTCAAGCTTCCTCAAGGGTCCTACAAAGGACCTCATAAGTAATATAGAGGAGAAAACTGCCCAATCTCAGTACATTATCACTATGATCTACAGTCCTAGGCACTGATGACTGATCAAGTCACTTAAAAAAAATTATAGAATAGATATAGTATGTGAAGCCTGAATACCAGAGATCTGTGTTCTAGGGGAATGATCAAGTCACCTTTAAACTATAGGGTTTCTAAACATTTTTTGTGCCATTATGCCTCTTTGCAGTCTAGTGAAGCCTATATTTTATAAAATAGAATAATGATTTTAAATGTATAAAATGTAAAGAGTTACAAAAAACCAATAATATTGAAGTTATCAAAATATTTTTTTTTAAAACAAATGTATGCAGTAATATATGTGTTTCTTTATTAACACAACACATTAAATAACACTATCCAGGGCTCCCTGAAAACTCTTAAGAATGGTAATGAAATTTCGGTTTGACAGTAATGATGCCCAATTCCCACACTATTCAAGGTACTATAATGAATTCAAGTTTTCAGATTGAGTCCCTGATCTCTCTTGGACTGTCTTTTACTGCACCAGTAAAGTGTTAGTGCTCTAACACTTTAGTGCTCTAACGAGCTCTGCCTGATCCAAATTCTAGGATTAGTTTGGAGATAGCTGGAATTGTTGTTCACATACTAAAACATCTCAACCATAAACCCACAACTGCCAGAAAATACGTTTAAGTCAATCCCAAACAGAAAGTTTTGACGTTCAAACTCAGTCTCTGCTTTCTGATAGCATTGGGTAGATTTGGTTAATGTAAACTTGAAGAACAAACAGAATGTATTCTCTCTTTCTGGATCTACAGAGTCAATGCCCATTTGCTTCTTGTATTAATAATTATTTACCTTTATTGATGCTAAAACTGATATCTTCAATTGTTCTCCTAAGAAGTGAATGTTAGCTAATGTTGACAGTGTTGTAATTTAAACCAGAGCTGCGGCATCTATATGCATAAACATTCTATCACATTAAACATCAATTAAACATCAGTTTCCGATAAAAAAAACTAATGATGTGTCTAATAATGTTCATAATTTTGAAGTAGCAGTAACTATAATATTTTGAGATCTGCAACTGTAATATAAAGATATTTTTCACTTCTATAGATCACAAAATTCCAGGTATTATAGTACTGTTGCATTTTGTTTCCTGTATTCGTAATTTAAAAAATGCAAAATTTTAGTAGGACATGTGAAAATAAATTTGTAATGTTTCTCTCATACACACAGACTCTCAATTCTCTTCATGGATACCCCGTGGGTCTATGGGCCCCAGGTTCACAATCTGCATTAAAAGTCTTATTTCCTTATCCTGTTCCCTTCCCTAGAGAAATAAGCAAAAGATGGTAGAAGCCCAGCCTCAGAAGTATACTTGCACCTGAAATACTTTCTCAAGGGAGGGGAGGCAGTCTCACCCTGTTGTCTCCAGCCTCAGAAGTATACTTGCACCTGAAATACTTTCTCAAGAGAGGGGAGGCAGTCTCACCCTGTTGTCTAAAAGGGAGCGAGGTGTCCAGTCTTGAGTTTTGACCGTCTAAACAAGCCTGATTTGCTCTGCACAGAGCCTGATAGAGTCATGTGGCAGGGGACAAACTGGCTTAGTTTTAAAAATGTTATTTAGGATATAATCCCAAATCTAATCAATTTCTCTTTAGTGTCTTCATGGTAGCAGAAGGAAGTTGGTGCTATGGAAATTAAAAGGAAGCAATCGATAGAAGAAAAGACACTACAAATGAATTTTTAATTGACTAGATATAAAGCTATATTATTTTAAGAATGCTGGAAATTATAAACATGTTTTATTGTTTGAAATGGTAAACATGAGAAATCTGACAACTGATGAGCAAAGGCATGTAGCATCTTCAGTTTTCATAACATATAATTTAAATTACTGGAATTTGAGAGCTCACCTACCTTTTTTCAGGTTTGAACTAAAAAATAACTTGAGAATGTTTCCTTTTTACAAGGTCTCTGGAGAAGACTGTAGAGATTTTGAAAGCATTATATGTTTCTGGCTTATCTTAAGGTCTCTGTATATCAGTTATATATTGCTACATAAAATTTTACCCCCAGATTTAGCATCTTGAAGAAAACATCAGGAATCTAGGCATTGCTTAACTAGTTGCCTCTGGCTCAAGGTCTCTCATCAGATTGTTGGCCTGTTGGGGCTGCACGTCTTGAAGGCTCAGCTTGTGGGAGGATCTGCTTCCAAGCTCACTCACATGGTCATTGGCAAGATTCAGTTCCTTACACGCTGTCGGTCCCAGTTCTTCGCTAGCTGTTGACTTCCCTCAGTTCCTTGCCATGTAAGTCTATCCATAGGGTGGCTGACAACATGGCAGTTGGCCTCCCTCAGAGAGAATAAGCGAGAGAGAGCACCCACAATGGAACCACAGTGTTCTCTAATCTAATCTTGGAAGAGACCTTATATTACATTTGCCATCTTCTGTGTCTTAGAATTAAGTCACTAAATCCAGCCTATGTAAGGGGAAGAGATTATACATGCCCATGAATACCAGGAGGCAGGAATCTAGGGATCCATCTTAGTAGCTACCTACCACTACATAAAGACAATATTATGAATAATTCATTGTTAATGAGACTCCAGAATTATTTGATAGGTAAATATTGACTTTGAAATTATGAAGTTACTTTAATTGGAAATTTATATTGTCATTATTTCTCTTATTTTTCAGAATAACCTGGGTATCTTGTGGTCTGAAAGAGAAGAAATTGGAACTGCACAAGCTTACCTAGAATCATCAGAAGCACTATATAATCAGTATATGAAGGAGGTACGTTGCATATTAGGTACATTTTAAGATTTGATTGAAACTAGTTAAGAACTGATATTAAGAATTCTTCACTCATAATATTAGTATATGACTCTTTAGTATGCTTAGGGACTTCTCTATAGAGCTGTCTAGGTGGTTATCTAATAGCTGAAATTTTACAGTACTTGCAGGCACTGTTATAAGTGATTTACAGATTTTAACTCATTTAATCCTCATGACAATTTACGAGGTAGTTACTTTGATTATCCTTATTTTAAGAGATGAGGAAATAGAAGAATAATGGATTAAGTGAGGCTGTGATTCCAACCCACATTATCTTACTCCAGAACCCATACTTTTAACCATTATACTCTTAGTAGTTGGACTTTGTCTAAAACATAAGTGAAGTGCTTTAAGAACTGTGTAGTCTAGAGAAGACTCCTGTATCTATACCAAAATGATGATAGCAGATAGAATGAGCCGTAAGCAGAATGCATAGACTGAGCATTCTTATTTGCTTTGTCAGTTTAATTCACTAGACATTTATTGTTTTACTATGCAAAATGCTAGGGAATCAAATATGAATAAAATATGGTCCCTACCCATCATAAGCTTCCCCTGGAGGGTAAAGATTGGAGCAAATCAACATGTTAATTACACCCACAAGGAATTTTAGAATGTACATTTAGACTCTGTGTTAATAGGCCCTTAACACTTTTGAGGAATATATCCCTAAATTAGAGAATTTTAAAAGTCATGGCTCTTCTACTTTGGTGTTATTTATAGCTTTCCTCTTAAAGTACTAAGAGGAACAGAGCACCACAAAGCCAAATTTAG
>NW_011888983.1:606751-612496 GCF_000151845.1 Pteropus vampyrus
GATCAAGATAAATGTATGTGAAATTTCCTTATAAACTAAAAACCATTATACAAATATTGTTTTTTTTCTTCATAGATTTGAGAAAGTTTATACTCATAACCTGTATTACTTGGCTCAAGTTTACCAGCATATGGAAATGTTTGAAAAGGCTGCTCATTATTGCCACAGTACTCTAAAACGCCAGCTTGAGCACAATGCCTACCATCCTATAGAGTGGGCCATTAATGCTGCTACCTTGTCACAATTTTACATCAATAAGGTAAGCTTTCAAAGTAGTTATCTAACAGAGTTACTGATAGGATATATAAAAGTAGAACCAATAATACCTTGACAATGTCCTCTTTTAAAAATAGATATCTTGTATTTTATGATGTAAACTAGACAGAAAAATGCAGAACAATTTGCCAGTGTACAATTTTGTAGCTATTGTTGCATTAATCCTTTTGGGTCTTAAAATAGTTTTATCATTGTCTCACATGTTGCTAGCCCATAAAATTACGTGTTACCTAAGATCAATTCTTTTTTGATATAAGCATGCTATCTCAATTCATTTTAGTGAGATGTTACCTTAAATTGCAGATTTTATCTTGTAGATAAAACTTTAGGCAATGGTAATCTGGTAACTGAGAATTTGTCTGAGGAAGTTGACTGTTAAATGTGGGCTTTGATAAAAGCATGTGATGCATTTCAGTTATTCTTTAGAATTAACTCTTCTATAATAATTTTTCTATATTAGAAATAGCTCTGCTTAGTTCTAGAGTTTTAGGTCTTCTTCTGGAATGTTACACAGGAACAAATTTGAGCTTTTCAGTTGTTTATCAGAATTATTCAGAATCATGTTAGTATATTCTTTATTTATTTATTTCTTCCGTTAGTCTTAAGAATTTTTAATGCTAAAACACTTTTAAGCCACCTTTCCCAGCTAGATTTTCTATTAATCTTTAATAAGATATCTCAGCAATAGAAGTTACTTTTATTTGTATTTCTTCTGATTTACAAGCTTCTCCAAAACTGTAGTAATTCTTTGCTTATGAGAGTTCCTTCTTAGATCTCTTTGGTTACCTGCTGCTGTAACTTCCTTACTGGGCCTTTATCCTTTCTAAGATTTTTGTTAGTGCTGGTTCTGTAAATGCACCCTATGTTTAAAGTATTGTCCCACAGAATTTCATTCAGAAAAGCTATTAGCAGGAGAGAAAGGGCTGTGGTGACTGCAGCATCGCTTCTAGGACTTTGGTCTAAGATCAAGCGTGTAAGTAATGCTACTGCATATATCAGAGCATTCAGTTAAATCTAACTCTCATGAATCCATTTCATTGTAGTCATCATGAAAAAATGTTATCTGGTGCCTCTGCTTATGGCACCTTTTTTATAGCTTTTGGAGGCCTCTTATTTTGTTTAGCAACTTTAAAATTACATATTCACTATGATTTTAGTTAACACTTAAAACAACATGGATATTAATAATTCTAAGACATCTAGACATTAATTGAAAGTGTAATTAAAAATTTAAAGTTGTTAAGCATTGCTTATATGGAGCATGCAGTAATTTTCATGAGTCCCTCCCCCACCTTATGCTTTTATTCATTTGTTTTTGTTTTATTTTCTTACCAAAATATTTTATATGTTTTGTTAAAACTCAATTATATTGCAAAGAGAGAGATTCGAATCATGTTTTTTAAAGAACCAATTGTCATTTATATCACCTTCATCTTCACCTGGTTCCAGTGATGAGGTTTTGCTACTTGGCGAGTCCCTACCTGGCAAGTGCTAAAGTCCCACCCACATTTACCAGCCACCTAGAGGGCTTGAGGCACTCACTGTTATAGTAGTGGTTGCTCACGAGGAGCCAATCTGAAAAAAGCTAAAGCGATAATTATGGATAAGGGATTGTAGAGGGACAATTAAAGCTGCTTTATATAAACTAACTTTTTCGGTTTTGAGGTTTAACACTAATGTTTAGATCTATAGATGTTATTGGGCTAATACTACATATGGTCCCCAGCTGTCCTCAAGATGGCTTCTGAATTTGCCATAAGGGAAAGTTACATTTAATGCTGAGATTTTAAAGTCATAGCCAACCATTAAAAATCATCTTAGCAAAATCAGGTATTACTAATACGAATTAGACATTATATTTAATGAGGGTGGCTTCCAACTAAAAGTTGTCTTCAGCTTTGTACTTCTGCTGAGTGGTCCTGAGACTCACATGACAAATGCAACATATTTATATTAACAAGGAGACATTCTCTAAGTGTTTGAGAAGTTTACCATGCCCACATTTGAATTATGAAGCCTTCAAGTGTGTTGGTAAAGCAATATCATAAAGTTTTTACCTGTGGAAATCTGTTGGCTTCAAAATTTGGTGGGAAGTCTCATTATTAAATTCCAAAGATTTTTAGAAGACAGGAATCTCTTTGTATCAAAATTTATATTCTTTTTGCCTTTGAATGGTAGAATATAAAAGGGATCTTTAGACCTAAAAAAAAAATCTTTAAATCCTCTAATAGAATGTAAATGGTCTAAGAATCTATCACGCATAGAACTTTGGCTCTTTGGACTAAAGAGATCTGAGGCACTTTGCGTCTGCAATGATAGCTATTGTTGTATACTTTCTACCTGAGGAGAGCTAACTTTCAATCAGCAGCTGTCTTTCAGCCAGTTTGGATTATTAAGAGTTTAGGGGCATTATACCACTTTGAGGAAGCTTTTTAACCAGATAATATTATATTATGTCTAATATACCTTAATGTTCAGCAGCTATACAATACAGGTTCTCAATGGTTTTTACCTGATTTTATAGACTTTCCCATATCCAAAGACTTTATGCAAGTATCATTTGCAAATAAGGCTGTGGGATAATTGCATTTACTCTTGTTCATTTCCTTAACAGCTATGTTTTATGGAGGCCAGGCACTGTTTATCAGCTGCTAACGTCATTTTCGGTCAAACTGGAAAGATCCCAACCACGGATGACAGTAAGTTTAGTGCATGTTAAGTGCATGTTTCATTATATAGAGCTTTTTAAAGTTTATTTTGAAATATTTTGAAGCTTTAGAAAATTCAAGAACAGAACAAAAAACTACCATATGCCCTTCTCAGTTCACCAATTTTTAATATTTGCCTCATTTGCAATCACATATTTTTCTTTCTGAACCATTTGAGAGAAGATTGCATATATTAGGCTCCTTTACTCCTCAATACTTCAGTATTTCTAAAGAATAAGAATGTTTTCTTATATAATCATAGAATAAGAAATGATAACATTGATACAATTCTTTTTTCTGTAATGCATATTTCTGTTTCATTAATTGTCCCCATAATGCCTTTATAGCAATTTTTTTCTGGTACTAGAATCCAGTTCAAGATTGCAGTTGCATTTAGTTGTCATACCTCTTTAGTCTTTAATCTGGAACGTTCCTCAACCTCCTTCTCTTTAATCACAGGTGTTTTTGAAAAATACAGAGCAGTCATTTTATAGAATTTCCAGCAGTTTGTGTTTTGATGTTTTCTTATGCCAAGTTTTAGATTACAGTAGTCACCCTGTATCTCTGGGGGGTATATTCCAAGACCTCCAGTGGATGCCTGAAACCATGCATAGTACCAAGCCCTTTATATACTATGTTTTTTCCTACATATACATACCTGTGATAAAGTTTAAACTACTCTTATGCTTTGGGGCATAAGCAAAATAAGGGTTACTTGAACACAAGCACTGCAATACCAAGGCAGTCAATCTGATAACTGAGATGGCTATTAAGTGACTAACAGCAGTTAGCATATTCAGAGCATGGGTATACTGTACGAAGAGATGGAACAGGACAGCATGAGATTTCATCAGGCCACTCAGAACGGCATGCAATTTAAAACTTAGGAATTGCTTTTTTCTGGAGTTTTCCATTTAATATTTCCAGACCATGGTTGACCTTGGGTAACTGGAACCATGGAAAGCAAAACCACAGATAAGGAAGGACTACTTTATACATTTTTGGTTAGAATACTGCATAAGAGATGTGTTCAAATACCTAGTATTTTAATTATAGTATTTTACTTAGTCTTACAAATCATGGTTAACATTTATATTTGAGCAAATCAAAACCACAATGACATATCATCTCACACCTGTTAGACTGGCAATTATCAAAGTCAAGAAATAACAAGTGTTGGTGAGAATGTGGAGAAAAGAGAACCCTTGCACGCTTTTGGTAGGAATGTAAATTGGTGCAGCCACTGTGTAAAACAGTATGGAGGTTTCTCAAAAAGTTAATAGAACTACCATATAATTCAACAATTCTACTTTTGGATATATATCCAAGGAAACAAAAACACTTACTTGAAAAGATATCTGCAGCCTTTCATTCATTGCAGCATTATTTACCTTAGCTAAGATATAGAAGCAATCTAAGTATCCATCAATGGATGAATAAAGAATATGTGGTGTATATATCTGGTGGAATATTATTTAGCCATAAAAAGAAGGAAATCTTTTTTAGGGGAAAGTACAAACTTCCAGTTATGAAATAACTAAGTCATGGGATATAATGTACAGCATGGTGACTGTAGTTAAGAACACTGTATCACATATTTGAAAGTTGCTAAGAGAGAAGATTTTAAAAGTCATCATCATAAGAAAAAAATTTTGAAACGATGGTGACGGATGTTAACTAGACTTATTGTGATCATTTTGCAGTATATACGAATATCGAATCATGTACATCTGAAGCTAATATATTTTATGTTAATTATAGCTCAATTTAAAAAAAGATGGGTACTTTCCATTATAAAAACCTGTAACATGCCTACACAGGGCCCCTGTTTTATTTAGGTATCAATCCAGTAACTCTTGTTTTCAAACCTTAAGGAATTCAGGAACCCAGATCCATAGGCCATTTCTGAAAATGAAAGATCAAGGATTTCATGTAAGTGCAGATTCCAAAGTACAGTCAATCCTCATTATTTATGGATTCCATGTTTGTGGATTCCATATAATTCCATATTCCAAATTATTACATATTTGCAAATTTACCTACTTCCTACAATTTACTTGTAACCCCAAAATCAGTACTCGAGATGCTTCTGTGGTCATTTGCAGACATGCGCAGAATAGGAAAGAGTCTGAGTTGCTCGAAGTGCACATTCCCAGCTGAGGTTGAACAAGGCAGCACTCTGCCTTCTTGTTTCAGCTCTCATGGTGTAAAACAAATGTCCTTTATGTGTCTATTTAGTGCCACATTTTTGTGCTTTCTGTTGGTGATTTCATTGTTTAAATGGCGCCCAACTGTAGTGCGGAAGTGCTATCTAGGTCCTAAGCACATGAAGGCTGTGATGTGCTTTATAGAGAAAATAGTGTTAGAAAACTTCATTCAGGCACAAATTATAATGCTGAAGTCAGTGTTAATGAGTCAATCATCTGTATTAAATAAGGTATCTTTAAACAAACACATGTAAAATAAGATCATATATTGATCAGTTGAAAAAAGTATTGTGACAAGAAGTTCATAGGAAGCTAATCCTGTATTTCCCCTAGGAGCAGCGTTTCAGCATTCACTAATTTAGTGTTCACAGGGACTTTATAGAACATAGCTGCCATGATTAATGAGGATCAACTGTATATTGTTTCCTTGTAAGAGAATCTAGGTAGAAAGTTTTACTCTTTAGGATAAAACTTTTTCTGCTGAAATATATGTTCATCTGAAGGAGATAATCCAACCCGTCAGTGACTTACATCAGTGGGGTGCTTCTGTGTTG
>NW_011888983.1:613231-661517 GCF_000151845.1 Pteropus vampyrus
TCATCTATATTAAATAAGGTGTCTTTAAACAAACACATGTAAAATAAGATCATATATTGATCAGTTGAAAAAAGTATTGTGACAAGAAGCTCATAGGAAGCTAATCCTGTATTTCCCCTAGGAGCAGCATTTCAGCATTCACTAATTTAGTGTTCACAGGGACTTTATAGAACATAGCTGCCATGATTAATGAGGATCAACTGTATATTGTTTCCTTGCAAGAGAATCTAGGTAGAAAGTTTTACTGTTTAGGATAAAACTTTTTCTGCTGAAATATATGTTCATCTGAAGGAGATAATCCAACCCGTCAGTGACTTACATCAGTGGGGTGCTTCTGTGTTGCTTGGGAGGTGAGTGACTTGCTTTTCTCCTTGTAGAACTAGGCAGCGCTACTCTTGTTCTTGGCATTGGTGTCATTGGTGGCACACCGTTGTTGAAAAAGGAAGACTACGAGACTATGTGGATAAATAGCAATACTGCAGTAAATCTAACATGGTGACTGAAAATGTTATTTCATATTATATAAAGGACTTTTTAAAAATACTAGTGAAAACCAAAATAATTTAAACCATGAAAATTTTTTAAATAAATTTTTCCTTGCAAAAGGGAATTCCTTTCACAGAAGTAACGATATTTTTGTCAAACTGTACATGGGACTCATTACAAAATGAAATAATTGGCCCTTCATTAAATCACCTTCATCATTCTGAATGTTATTTTAGGGGATGCTTGCCACTCAGGACTACTTTTAATTCATCTAAATTGAAATGGAGAAATCCATTTCAATTTAGATTCCACTAAATTGGAATTTTTGACAAATTGGTTAGGGGTTATGCTCACCTTAACCTGTTCAGCACTATTTCTTCATTAACAAAGACCACAGAATAGGGAAGGTGATAAAAGCAAATGTTTAAACAGTTAGAGGAAAGTGCTTTCAATCACCTCATGGGGATCCATTTGTAGACATGAAATATAGAATTTATATTTTAATTAAAGTAAGTATTCTAAAAACCTATATGAATGATCTTTGTATTAGTCCAATTTGATTAATAAGTGTTGAGCACCTACATGTAGCAGATCCTGACCTAAGTTCTTCGTGGGCATCATCTCATTAAATCCTCTTAACATTTTCAGACAATCACTGTTACTATCTTTAGTTTACAGATAGAAAAACTGAAGCAAAGAGAGGTCCAACAACTGCTCAATGTCACACATACAGTGAGGGGCAGGGCTGGCATTCAAACCCAGGCAGGATTGTTCCAAGCCCTTAACTCCACCAAGGCAAACCACTGACCTGACCCTTCCCTACCTCATGCCTCTCCAACCCTCTCTACTGGCTGGAGATGGCTGGGGACTCTGCAGCCTTGGAAATGCTTGGAAATAAGTCTTAGATAAAATTAAGTATTATGTTTGGGAACAAGCCTGAGATCATGATAATAGGCATTGGTTTCTAATAAGGTGATTGAAGTACTTAAGACGTGCATTCTTAATAGGGGTGAAAATTATTTTAGAAAGTGAAAAAAAATTAAGTTGTTATAAAGGTCTAAAAAGAAAAGGAAATCTTGTCATCTGCAACAACATGAGTGGACCTTGAGGGCATTATAACCAAGAAGAGAAAGACAAATACTGGATGATCTCACTTATGTGTGGAATCTAAAAAAAATAAAAAAGCTGAACTCCTCTTTAAGAGAATAGTTGATAGTTGCCAGAGGCAGGAGGTGTGTGCAATGTGTGAAAGAGGTCAAAAGGTACAAACTTCCAGTTATAAAATAATTAAGTTATGGGGATGTAATTAATATACAGCATGGTGCTAAGAGAGTAGATCTTAAACATTCTAATCTCAAGAAAAAAGTTTTGTAACTATATATAGTGACATGTTAACCAGACTTATGGTGATCGTTTCACAATATATACAAATATTGAATTACTATGCCGTGCACCTGAAATTAATATTATATGTCAATTATATCTCAATTTAAAAAATGTATTCGAGTCATTAAATAGGTTTTGTAATAAGATCACAATTTTCTTTATCATTGTGGATCAGAAGAATACAGACGTTATGAAGATTTAGAGGAATGTACATTATCAAATTAAATACAGTTGACCCTTGAACAACAGAAGTTAGAGGTGCTAATCCCCCACACAGTTGAAAATTAGCATATAACTTCTGACTCCCCAAAAACTTTACTAAGAGCTTACTGTTGACGGGAAGACTTACCATAAACAGTTGATTAACACATATTTTATTTTATACGTATTATATACTATATATTTTTTAAATTTTATTTTATTATTAGTTTCAAGTCTACAGTACACTGGTTAGACATTTATATAAACAATCCCCCTGATTGCTCTTTCTCTCCTCAGGCTCCACACCGAGCCATTACATTGATGCTAACTACATTCCCCATGCCATGCTCCCCATCCCCATGACCATCTATCAACTACTAATTTGTACTATATTCTTAAAGTAAAGTAAAGAAAATATTGAGATCATAAGGAAGAGAAAATGTTTTTACAATATCATATTGTATTTATCAGTACCATAAGTTTACAAAATTGTCAGTACCTACATCGATATTATCTTATTTGATATAAAACACTTACTGTAGATATTATACGTTTTACTAAACCTAGACATAAAAAATGAGAATATGAAAGATTCACATTTATTTACAGATATAATAATTCATGCATTGACGAAGCAGGAATATGATTGCTTTATGATAGCCTAGTCTATACACTAATGAATGAATGATTATAAAATTTTAATAGAATACAGTCGTAGTCATGGTATAGTATTGAAAACGTTGTTACATTTTTTTTGAAAAACCACTTACCTGTGATGACAGAGTGGTAGGCAGTTTCTCCAATTCCGAGAGAGAGAGGCATTTGTATGGTAATATAATTCTTTGAAAGCAAAGTTTATAAAAAAGTAAGAAAATGAAAACATTATTAATTTTATATTAAATATCACTTACCTTATGCCTATGTAAGAATAAGCTATCCACTTGAATATAGGTCTTGCACATGAATTTCTATACAATACTTAGGCAATTACAATCACAAAAACATCTCATACAGTTTTTGCCATACAATTATTAGATTTTCACATGAAGACATGTACAGAACAGTTAACTTCATTAACTATATAACATGATTATTTACTATTCATTAAGTAGAAGAGGATCATCTTAGTTGTCTTCGTGCTGAGTAGGCTGAAGAGGAAGAGGAAGGGTTTGTTTTGCTGTCTCAGCAGTGGAAGAGGTGAAAGCAGAGGTAGAAGACTTCAGGGACAAAGCATCAATGGAACCAATCCAGAAAAAGAGTTCTTGTCCAGGCTTTCTTATTGTACAACAAAAGACAGGCAGCTGGATTTTTCCTTCAAAATTCAGGGGTTAGCAGCTTTATAGATAAGGATACTCCTGATCATAAACCTGACTGCATTTGCACAAAACAGTTAGCCTATCCCTTCCTGCCTTAAATTCTAGGGATTTCTTCTCTTCCTAATAAATGTCTTTTGTGACTTTTTTTTTCTTTTTTTCAGAGTAGAGTACTTTTGTCTACATTAAAAACCTGTTAAGGCAGATATCCTTTCTTAATTATTTTCTTAATGGCATCTGGGATCTTGTCTGCTGCCTCTTGGTTGACAGAAGCTACTCTTTCTGTTATCTTGACATTTTTTAAGCAAAACCTCTTTCTTAAAGTATCAGACAATCCATTGCTGGGATTAAATTCTTCAGCTTTAGATCCTTCACCTTCCTTTTGCTTTAAATTGTCATATGACTTCACTTTTTCTTGAATCGTAACAGTCTATAGGTAAGCCTTTCTTATAGCAATCCTGTACCCACACAAAAGCTGCATTTTCAGTATGAATAAAAAGATATTTCTCAAAAAGTGCAAGTTTTTTTGTGCCTGCTGATGTAGCTACAGTGATGGCTTCGTGAATTATTTTTTTTAACAATATTCTTTATGCTGGATTCATTTATCTTGAAATGGTAGGCAACCGCGGCTACAGAACTCAATCTACAGTACATATTAAGCAATTCAGCTTTTTCTTGTAATGTTATACTTTTCTCTGCTTCTCGGGAGTACTTTCAGCATCATTCATGGCATTTCATATGGATCCCTTGGTATTCGTCAAGGCTTACAGTATTGACTAAACATGATGAAAAATACATGAGAACCATCAGAGCACTTTTTACTGCAGTATGAAATTTATTGGAGAGAGAAACTGTTCAGAGATGACTAGCATTACAGTGTTTTAAATAGATACTTGCAGTACTTAAGCTCACTGCAAGAGCAATAGGCTAAAAAATTATTACGGTATGTACAGTTAATTTCACAGTTATGATTTAATACTGCATCTTTACATTTGTTTATATTTCTCTTGATTGCAAATGGCACCAGGTACAGTCCATGTTTGTGTACATAAATTTTGATACATTTTAACTTTTTGTAATAGATTTGTGTATATTTTATGGTAGTAAATGGTAAACTAATATCTACATATATTTTATGCATTCATGATATACCCTTAATTTTTCTGATATTTCTAGGCTATATGATTTGTCTGTTTTTTCAAATTGTTGAATATCTCCAAAAAGTTTTCCAACATATTTATTGAAAAAAATTCGCCTATATGTGGACCCATGCAGTTCAAACCCATGTTTTTCAAGGGTCAACTGTAGTTTTTTCCTTTTATGAATTGTAGATTGGTTGAAATCTAAGAGGCCCTTGTCCAAAAAAAAAAAAAAAGAGCCCACTAGTAATATATTTTTTTATTCTTCAAAATAGAAAGCTAAAAAGAAATGACAATGTCCAGTGTTTTCAGAATGCTTTCATTGAGTAGCCTGATACATTGTTGGTTAGAGTATTTGTCGAAAATAACTTGGTGGTATGTAATATTTAACATTTAATATGGTGTAGACTCTGACTCAGTAAGTTTCACTTCTAGGAATCTGTCGTAAGGAAAAATCTAGACAGATTTATGCACAGAGATCTTCCTGTTTAGAGTTGTTTGTAATAAAAGAATTGGAAACAACAAATGCCCAATATTAGAAGGATGGTTTAAGTATGGAACTATGTAATTATATACAATGCTATACTTAAAAAAGATGTTAAAGAGTTGATAATTACATGAGTAAGTGTTAGTAGATAAAACAGGAAGAAAAAGCTATATTCAAAACAGAATAAACATTATGACTTTAGTTTTCACCTACAGATAATACATAAGGAAAAACTAGAAAGAAATATGGAAGAATAATAGCTGTGAGTGCCTCTGGGCGGTAGGGACTTGGGATGTGTTTTTCTCCCAGTGCTTCAGTGAGAATTTGTTACTTTTATAATCAAGAAAGAGTAATATAAGAAAGAATGCAGCACACAATGAAAATTATAATCGTGACCGTTAACTTAGACAAATAATGTTTATAATTTTAGCTGCTGAAGCTGAAGGAGATGTGCCAGAGCTTTATCATCAAAGAAAAGGGGAAATAGCAAGATGCTGGATCAAATACTGTTTGACTCTCATGCAGAATGCCCAACTTTCAATGCAGGTAATGCATGCAGTCAAGGTTGCCTTTTCTTTCTTAAATGAGCAGGATGTAAGTAAAAGCTTAAAATGGAGATTATGCTTATTGAGCTCACTGCGTGTTTATTATGCAAGGCGTGCAGAATGCTCTCATAAATATTTCTTACTTTCCCCATCTCTGCCTTTTAAAATCTTACTTATTCAAGGCCTATCTCAAATACCACTTCTTCCTAGAAGACTTTCCTTTGAATAGAATATAAATTCCCTGAAAAGTGAGGTCTATATCATATTCATATTATATCGTCTCCAGGCAAAACAGGTTCTCAATAATTATTAAATGTATAATTTTCACCCCCTACAGATATCTCCCTCCTTTAAACTCCATAGAACCTTCCTAAGTCACTTAAATTCTGCTTTGTAATTTCCCTGTTCATGTTCCTTTACCTCTTTTTAGGCTATAAGCAACTTGAGGGCAGGAAACAATTCTTACTGATCTTTATATACTTTATACAGTATATAAATGTATATTTTTGTAAAGGTAAATATATTTGGAAACAGCCCTGCCAGTTTGTAGCTGTATGTTCATGGCAATTTACTTAATCCCTGTGTGCCTCAATTTTCTCACAAGATGGAGGTACAAATAGTATGTACTTAATAGTGTTGTTATGAGAGTTAAATTTTACACACACACACACACACACACACACACACACACACACCCACGGCTGAGAACAGTGCCTGAGACAGTGCTTCAATAAATGTTAACTATTATCATCATCATCATCATCGATCCATACTGAACCCTAGTTCCTAACCACTAAACAGGAAACTAAATCACTTGGATGCCGTATACTATGTGTAGGTAGATTGTCCTGAAGGAGTTATTTTGCTTTTTCCCCCCTATTTGCATGTATTAAAGTATAATAATTTTTACTAGTAAATAATATAGAACCTTGTGAAACTACTAAACAAAATAAAACTGAACAAAGCACAAAACCTCAGAATCATAGGACTTAGAAAGATGAGAACATTATAGAGGTGGAGTTAAATATGAGGCATATTTAGGAAAGAAAGAAAGTAGGGAAAAGAACTAGGGAGTTTTATATCTAGAGAAGTTGGAGCCAGGAAGAGCTATCAGCTCACTTCTGCTCAAAGCATCTAAGAACACATGTAAGTAAACAAGCAGCCAGGAAGCAAGTAGATAAACAAGACTGAGAAACTTATGGCCTGCATTTAAAGTAATTGTGTCAAGCAAAGTACACTATGATTTAACTCTTATCCTGCAGTTAGGTGATGTTTTCCAGACTGGGCACTAGAACTTACCATCTGATTACTTTAAACTCAGAAAATTGCCATGCTACTAGATTACTCAGATTTTTCTTAATCTGACCTTTTTCGGTTACTTTAACTTCATCCTTTGATCATCTGTTTATTTATCTGAAAAGCCTTCTTCAGTTCAACTTAAAGACATACACAAATATATTTAGTTAAGTATTTATTTGTGCTAGCTCTATGCTAGTTATTGTATTATGTTGAACAAAAATAGACCTCATTTTTGACTTCATGTAAAAGTGCAACTTTGATAAGTTCCACAGAGAAGAGACACATGATATAAGAAGATGTAATAGGAAGAAGTAACATTCGAAGGAAGCTCCGGGAATGAGTAGGAATTATCTAGGATAGAGAAAAGAGGGAGCACCAGTCCATGGAGCTGAAGCAACATGTTTAAAAGTTGTAAGGCATAGAGAGCATGGTATTAGAAGGAATGGAACAAAGGCCTATGAGGCTGGAGCAGAGTGAGAGCATGTGACATAAAGTAGAGTTAGAAAGCGGCTAGAACAAGCAGGGCCTCAAAGGAATGGAAGCCCTGAAGGGTTTTTGGAACAATCGCTTAGGAAGCAGAATGAAGATGAACTGAGGGAAAGCAGGAATAGATGAGGGAGATTAGACAACCACCGGAACAGTCTGGGTGAGATGTGGAGGTTGCTTGATCTAGGATGGTAGCAGGAGAGATGGAAGGAAAAAAAAGAATGGAATCAGAGGTATTTAGAAAGCAAAACATTAAGGTCTTGGTGTTAGATATGGACGTATGGAGTAAAGGGGAGAGGTGAGGGGGCATCTCAAGAATGATTCCCTAAGTTGCTGGCTGTCCACGTCAATGGACTGTCCTTCCCTAAAATAACACTAGAATAGGAACCTGTTTGCTGAAGAAGAATGGGAGTTCCACTGCGGACATGTTGAGGATGAGGTACCTTTGAATCTTCTGAGAGGAGATATCATATAGGGAGCTGTAGTTTTGGGTCTGGAGCATGAGAAGAAGTCTAGGCTGTAGCTGTAGACTTGTGAGTCCTCCTTCCATGGATGGCATTTGCAGCCTTGAGTGTGGATGTAGTCACCTGTCCAGAGTGGTACTGTTCAATAGAAATTGAATACCAGCTACGTATGTAATTTAAAATTTTCTATGGTTATATTATAAAAAGAAAAAAGCAGGTGAAATTCATTTTATTTATGTATATTTTAACCCAGAATATAAAAAAATATTGTCATTTTTCCATGTCATCAACATTAAAAAACTAAGAGATATTTTTAAATTCTTAATTTTTGTATGAATAATTTCTTGGAGTAAACAAAAATTTCTTGGGAATTGGGTGTGCATTACTTTACACAGCCCACATTGCAGTTGGACTTGCCACATTTCAAGTGCTGGGTAGCCATCCACACATGGCTCTTGTTTTGAACAGTGTAGGTCTAGAGAGACAAAATCAAGAGAAAAGAAGAAGAGGCCTTGGAGCTGAGCATTTGGGGATCTGATCATTTTATTGGCCAACAAGAAGAGAATGAGCTTACTCTATTTTAGCCATCTTAGCTTTTTTTTTTGCCCCAGGAGGTAGGGGAGATAACTTTAACTATGAAGGTAGATTTATTTAACTCCGTCTTCACATTACTGTCTTTAAAAGACCTAGAGCATTTCTCTGTAATACATTTCATTAAGTAACTTAGCATGAGCATCATATTGTTCATCTCAATGGCATGTCTGTGAAACATTTTTAGGATTTAGATTCCAGTTTTACTCTAATGTTAAAATACTACTAATAATGTATTATGTGTATGTTTCACAACTCTTAAAGTTCTTTCATATGTATTTATCTTATCTGATGGAGTAACTATGAATGAGTTTTAGTTCCTCAAAGAGGAATAAATAAAATATGTAAGTGGTTTATCTATTTAAGTACTTTCTAATTTCTTATATTTGTAACATCATTGGAATATAATTAGAAGAAAGAAGTTTTAAAAGATGTTTAAGATTATAATACCTCCCTAAACCAGGCTAGGAAGTAAGAATGTTTTCTTTTTTTTACTCTTCAGTTTTCTTTAATATTATTTGACAGCAGGAGATTAATGTCCTTCTTAACCGTAATTTATTTTTTTCTTTCAGGACAACATAGGGGAGCTTGATCTTGATAAACAGTCTGAACTTAGAGCTTTAAGGAAAAAAGAACTAGATGAGGAAGAAAGTGTTAGGAAAAAAGCTGTGCAGTTTGGAACCGGTGAACTCTGTGATGCCATCTCTGCAGTAGAAGAGAAAGTGAGCTATTTGAGACCTTTAGATTTTGATGAAGCCAGAGAACTTTTCTTATTGGGTCAGCACTATGTCTTTGAGGCAAAAGAATTCTTTCAGATTGACGGTTATGTCACTGACCATATTGAAGTTGTCCAAGACCACAGTGCTCTGTTTAAGGTGCTTGCATTCTTTGAAACTGACATGGAGAGACGGTGCAAGATGCATAAACGTAGAATAGCCATGCTAGAGCCCCTAATTGTGGACCTGAATCCACAGTATTATCTGTTGGTCAACAGACAGATTCAGTTTGAAATTGCACATGCTTACTATGATATGATGGATTTAAAGGTTGCCATTGCTGACAAGCTGAGGGATCCTGATTCACACATCGTAAAAAAAATAAATAATCTTAATAAATCAGCATTGAAGTACTATCAACTCTTCCTAGACTCCCTGAGAGACCCAAATAAAGTATTTCCTGAGCATATAGGGGAAGATGTTCTTCGCCCTGCCATGTTAGCTAAGTTTCGAGTTGCCCGTCTCTATGGCAAAATTATCACTTCAGATCCCAAGAAAGAGCTAGAAAATTTGGCAACATCATTGGAACATTACAAATTTATTGTCGATTACTGTGAAAAGCACCCCGAGGCTGCTCAGGAAATAGAAGTTGAGCTAGAACTTAGTAAAGAGATGGTGAGTCTTCTTCCAACAAAAATGGAGAGATTCAGAACCAAGATGGCCCTGGCTTAAAAAACCTTTTTTTTCTAATGAAAAGAAAATGTGCAATATTAAAGAGGTTTATTTCCCTTAGTCACACAGGCCCAATTCCATTGTGATATTTACTTTTATAGCCAGATGAGTACAGTTTGAACTTGAGATACAGTCAGACCAATTAAGTCTTTACTAGGACCTTAATCAACATAAAGATATAATAATTTATACTTAATTATGTAAATTGCCTTGTTAAAGTGATGTGATTGGTATGTTAGATTGCTTGTTTCCTGTTTAGATATGAACCTTTCCCGCCTCAGTTTCTAAAGGTAGGTTCTTTCCTGTCTAATACTTGGATTCTTTAATAGGAAAAATGCCAGATAATACCTGGTAGACAAGCCTGTTATGTTAAAATAAAAAGTAACTTGCTATAGTCATTCTTCCCCAAATATTTACTTTCCTAAATTCCCCCTAATTTTTTCCTTTTTGAAAATATTAAAAAACTAAATTATGTTGTTGTAAAGTATTGTAAAGTAGTTTGTCTCATTTATAAGGGAAAAAAGCCTTGTTGGAAATATAATAAATTGACTTGTTTCACTAATAAAAGCTTCCCGTTACTCTTCTGTTTTCTTGTAAGAATTGATTTTTGATACTTCAAAGGTATTTCCTTATTTGAAGCTGGAGAGGAATATTTCTTTGGTAACATTGCACAGATAAAAGACATTAGAATCTTACTGGCTGCAGTTTCTCATCAGAGGATTGTAGCATATTTATAAACCTTTAAGCACTGTTGAAAAAGGATTCGTATATCATAATAATGTTAACATATGTCATTTTAAGAAATGCAGAATTGAAATGCAGTCCCTTTCCAGTGCAAAAATCAAGATCAGTTGTAGAATTTGATAGAGAACAGCTCTGTATGTTGGCTTGCCAGTTAATTTGCTTCGGGAAGTTTAGGACTAGGTCAACTCTAAGATTCTGTAACATTTACATACGTGTGATAAATACCTTTTCCTTTGAGATCAGTCTGCTGGGAAAAAAAAAAAATCTTTTAACAGCAATGTGTAATTCACTCAATATTTAGTATTTATTAAATGTCTACAATGGGTCAGGCACTGCTGTTCTCACTTTTCTAAGCATTGAGGATACAATGATAAATAAGATAAACTAGATCCTGCTCTCATGGAACAAGTAAACAAATGAGCAAGATGATTTCAGCCTATGAGTGCCATTTAGAAATGAGCCAGCGTGATACGGTAAACATTTATAGGAAGGGGTGCTTCTTTAGCTATAGTGATCTGGAAAGGCCTCTGAAAAGGTGGGAGGCGACACTGAGCTGAGAACTAAATGGGAAAAAAAATGGCAGCACAGTTAACGTTTTTGGTAGATTATTCCAGAGAATGCTAGGCCCTCAAGCTAGAATAAGCTTTGGAAGGAGTTTGGCATTTAGAAGATAGTAAAAGCCAGTGTGGGTGGTACTGATGTGGGTGGTGAATAGAATGGAGTGGGGCAGGGATAGGGAGTCCAGATGGAGAGGGCCTTGTAGATGAGGGAGAGGAATTTGGATTTATTCTAGGTACAGTGGGAAACTTTGTATAATTTTTTAAAGAGTGGCATGATCTGATATGCATTTTTAGGAAACCTCTTTGGCTCCTACAGGAATAGATTGTAGAGAAAGGGGGAGGCAAAGAGGAGAATGAGGTTCTTGGGGATAGTGTTATAGCTCTGCATCTCAACTACTCTCATTTCAACTCTCTTGAGAACTGATTCTAGAATACATCTCCATTATAAGCCTTTTCTGATATAGCCGTTTTGCTACCAACTTTATTCAACTTCACGACTTCATTTATGTAATCATTCATTCGCTTAACATAAACTTACTGAGCTCTTTGTGTGTGCTAGTCACTGTGCTAAGCTCTAAGAATATGATCTATAAGTCACAGCCGCTAAAATCTTGATAACTTTTCTTCTTCCCAACTGTGCTATTTAACTTGAGTTCAAAAGATAAAATTCAAGTATAACAGGCACTGGTCTTAAAACCAGTCTTTATCCCAATAGCCATCAACATATTCTATTTGTCATTTGCTGTTTGTAGTGGCTTTTCATATTTTAAAACTTTGTCTTTAGTTATCGGAAAATATTACTGGCTGCTTTGCAATCCTGCAGTCTATTCACATAACCTATTCCACTAACTGCTTTCCCTGAGCATGGCTTTCCAAAGACAGCTCCCACTGAAACTTTGTTGCTTCTCTGGATTTTTCAATAGTCCTCAAACTTTTTGGTCTCAAAGCCCCTTTGCACTTAAAATTGAGGATGCCAAAGGGCTTTTGTTTATGTAGGTTATATCTTTCTATGCTTACCCTATTTAAAATTCAAATTAAAGTTTTAACGATTTGTTAAAATTACAATTATAAACCCATTAGAGTTAAATATCTCTTATGAAAAATGTTCCTAAAAAACCGGGATGTTTATATTTGTACAAATATCTTTAATGCCTGGCTTAGTAGGAAACAGGTTGATTCTCATAACTGGTATGATAAAACATGTCACGTAGCCTCTGGAAAACACCGCTGCTACATTTGTGAGAGAGTGAAAAAGGTAATGTTTTCTTATGAAAATAGTTTCATGAGATCACCTGCCCCACTCAGAGGTTCCCTGGACTCCACTTTGAGAACCACTGCCCTAGCCTATTCTGTGTTGGGTATAGTGCAGAGTGGATGATGTTGAGGGTTGGTTTGGGAAACAATAAATCAGCAGTGGTTGGTCTAGGTGTCACATCCAAAGGAAAAATTGAGTCCCTCTATTATTTAGTTCACGTTGGTTTTGGTTGAGTTTGGAGTCGTGGCAATATCTTATTAATCTTTATTTTATCACAGAATATATTGGATTTCTTGACAGTACTGAGTTCTTTTAATACTATTTTATCTGCTTGAACTCTGCCAAAGCTGTTTCATTGTTTGTTTTTTTTTCATCCCTATTACTATAGAGTCACTAAAGGGTAGTAGAGGCTATCCCTTACACGGTCATCATTTTGGGCTAATTTTGCAAAATCTTACATGAAACATGTATGCCCAGAACCCTTAGAGGTGTTGGCGTATGACAGAATTTGGGCTAGAGGTAATGACCTGTCAGCCATAGATTTATTTCAAATAACCTTTTGTTCCTCTTTTTCTTCACCCCAAAACTAATTATTAGAATAAAGACTACCTACCGAGCTAATAAAAACATGATTTTTGACACAAAAGCCCTTTGTAATTTTCTTTTGAATCTTGCTAGATTTAGACAATAGGTTAAAGACATCATTCATTCACTTATTCAGTAAGTATGTGTTGAATGCTTACTTATCAGAAGACTGTATAATACCTGTCAATCCTGAGCAGTTGTCTGAGGAAAAACATTTAAATTTGTATATGAATATTAGGGTCTTGCGACTATGTAGGCTATCTTTTAGGGAAAATCCTAGTTACTCATAACAGGTTTGTATAAATGCTATTCTCATCCTTTTGCGGTTATTCTTGGGGGACCATACTGGTTGAAGAAGAGACTTTTCCCTTGCAATCCCTTGGGGAAAGTTATTGCAATTGCCTGTGACTCAGTGGAGTTTTCTGAGTCATCTACATCTTATTCATCTCTGCTTTTCAGATCTGTTTGAGCCAATGCTGTCAGCTTCTCCTTGAATCATGTGAGAGGAAGGGCTTGATAAGATGTATTTTCCTTTATATATTTTTGTTTGTGATTACAAAATAAACGTCTTCATTTCAAATGCTATTTGCTTTGACCAATTACATTTCTTCTTATACTGGGAGGTTGGCCAACGTTCTATAAATGGCCAGATAGTAAATATTTTAGACTTTTTAGGTCATACAGTCTATTGCAGCTATTCAATGTTGCTGTGAAAGCCGTGATAGGCAATACGTAAATGAATGAATATGGCTGTGTTGTAATAAAACTTTACTCATGAAAACAGATGGTGGGCCAGATTTGGCCTGTCGACATAGTTTTGCCAACTCTTACTGGTTTACTTTTAGAGTTTCTTTATACCTTATATATAAAATACTTAGAAAAGCTGATGTTATTGAGCACTATCTAATCTATTCCACGCCCTCTGCTAAGCATTTTATATGCATTATTTCATGTAATTGTCTAAAAAAACTTTATGACATGAATACTATCACAGAGTGTGAAACTGAGTCTTTGCAAGAGCTTCAGTGGCTTGTCCAAGGTCACATATAAATATCTTTTACAAAGTTAACAAGCTGCTGGTTCTATCAATTTTAGTTTGAGTGGACTGTAAGAAGGGACAATTAGACCTAAAGAGAGAACTCAAGTAAAATTGCTGACAAGCCATTAAGCCAGGCAGAAGCTATAATGAGAAGATTAACCTAAAGTCATATATTGTCCGAATCATAATTATAGCTATAGCTATATATATATATACATAGATTATTTAAAAATTATCCATTTTGTAGCCAAGTAGCTGTTGCAGTATTTCCAAACTTTTCATAGTTATCTATATTGCATGTGTGTGTGATTATCACAATAAGTTACTAACCATAAAAAAGAAAACTCAAAGACATTAGGGCAATAACTTTAAATTGCTCGGTGTATACAGATGCATTCACATTGTAAGTGGCAGTACACAAATGGTGTACTTTTAGTCATTTTGCACTCTAGAAAGATGTAATCTTTTGGTGGAAAAAAAAATCAGTTAGGGACCATAATAGCCATTCAAATTGTTTTTATCATATATTCTTATTGGACTTTGTATAAAACCTAGAATGGGAAAAAAATTCAAGAAAGCAACCAGGAACTATGCTTCAAGGAAAAATCCCAGAGAAAATACAGCTCACATAAAATTGCACCCATGTAACCCATCTGATCCATATCATCCAACCAGACTCTAAGCCAGTAGCTTCATAGGAAGGTCATGACCTAACGTTAATTTTTATCTACAGGAAGTGACAAGAAGGCCTTATACATTCTCTATATGAAAATAGGGTTCAAAAATAAAGTTAAGAAAAACAAACCAGAGAACCTACTGGTTGATAATGAGCTTCTGAATCCGTCATGACCTGTGGCAGCCACATACCAATTCTGTCAGTACAGAGCCCTTCTCCCTGACTCCCTTCTGAATTATCTCACACTCTTTCTCCACTGGTTATCTTAATCACTTTGCCTTTCCTGTTACCGCCCTAAGTCAGGTTATGTTATCAGGAGACTGACTCATTACCCTCTGAAGTCATCTGTAATCTTGTTTGGATGCTTTTTAGGCTTTTAATTTTTCCCCAAGCGCACCAATAGTATAATCCTGTTAAGAAATTTAAAAATTGAAAACAATCTTCAATCTGTTCTACTGATTATGCAAAACTGTAAGATGGCTTTAAGAAATCGTCCTTTTACAACATTCCACTTACAAATAAGGAGAGGTCCCTCTCACTCTGCCCTGGCAGGAGACCACCCTCTGTCTGTGGAGTGTTACCACTTTTCTAATAAACTTTCCTTTTGACTCTAAAAAGATAATAATGAGAAATGATTCCCAAGCTCCTCTGGAAGAATAAGTTTCACTCACTGAGGATGTGCCAGAGTGTTCCAAGTTGTAACCTAATTCCATGGGTCTGCTTTTACCATAATTTGTAAAAAAAACAAAAACAAAAACAAAAAACAATATCATGTGAATTCAATAGAGCACGTATACCAAATATAGAGGTATGTTTGGAATGATCTGACTTGACGTGCTTACACATTAGAAATGAAAGTCAGAGATTCTGAGTTTCCTTGGGGCACTTAGAGAACTAGGCAAACACCCTCCAAGAAGAGCTGATAATGAAGTATGAAGCTTGGGTGATCACTGTTCAGCTGAGATGGTACTATGCTGCCGGAGACAGAGAA
This sequence comes from Pteropus vampyrus, assembly GCF_000151845.1. Classification (NCBI taxonomy): domain Eukaryota; kingdom Metazoa; phylum Chordata; class Mammalia; order Chiroptera; family Pteropodidae; genus Pteropus; species Pteropus vampyrus. Next base: position 628,927 of record NW_011888983.1, read on the forward strand.
AACAAATAGGTTTCAAATATGAGCTCCAAATAGTATTGGTTGCTAATTAAGCTACTTCTCACATGGGCGACTGCGTTGTTCAGGGGTCAGCAGCAGGAATTTGTTCATATAATTATTTAATGATCGTTAATGACTATTGACGAATTGGATAGTTATGCTTAAGGTCATATTTTCAATAATAGGTTGTAGGGCATTGTTTCCTAGAGTCAAGTCCCAGGAGCAGGTGCATTAGGATCGTGTAAAGGTTCTTATTAAAATGCAGATTCTCAGGATCTAGCCCAGAACTAATTAAAAACTCTGAGATTGGGGTCCAGGAATCTACATTTTAGTAAAACTCCATGTGATTCTTATGTACATTAAGTGCAAGAATCTCTTTTCTTAGAATTAAGAGAAGGAAGCTAGAGCTAGAGGTGTTTCGGAGCAGCTGTTATGGGGAGGAGCATCCTGAACCAGAAAGTCATTTGGTGCCTTTGGACCCCAAGGAAAGTTTGCCCTAGGGACAGAGGGATAAACAACATTCCCAGTGGCTTTAGGTAGCCAAGGAGCTGCAACTCTCCTCGTTCTCTAAGCACTTCCTCCTATACTAGAATTCTGCTGGGGACATGCCAGTGCTGAGCGGAGACTGCTAACCACAGCACTAGGTCTCTCTGCGCCCAAGGGAAAGCGTCCTAGATGAAAGCTGGGGACTCCCTAATGACCCCCAAAGAATATTCTAGCATGCCTCAGGGAGGCAAGGAAAAGGAAAGAGGTTGTTCCAGAAGGAATGCAGACTGCAATTCTTAGATTTGAATGAAAATATCCAAATGGTTGTCCCAGTGGCGTGACATTAACTCCTCTGCATATCGAGCCAGGACCACCTCTCAGGAACCTGATAAGTTTGAGATGGAACAAATTCTCACACTTAAGAAAGGCTGTGTTCTGGTGATATCTGGTTGAAATGAGAATTGAGTACCTGCTTATGGTGATGCAAGTTTTTCTCCTGTAGTAGACAGCATCTCTTCCCTAGGGAAATCTCCGAGCTACAGAATGGAGATGTATGTTTGTAACTTGAATCCACCATTAATACTGTCTTCTTTGGAGGGGATGAGAGTCACCTGCCAGGTGGATGAGAGCTTAGAACTCTGAGAAAAATGCAATCCTGCTCTCATATTTCTGTAGCCAGGAAGCCCAAGACACCAATATATGCAGCACATACAGTGCATAAAGTCAAACATACCAATATATGTGCATACAGCATATGGCAGACTTAGCCATTGACTGGGAGTCCAGGGACCTCCATGCTGCTAAGTCCAATGGAAACTTCAGTCCTCATCATTCCTGACCTCTTGATGGCATGGCATTTGACAGACTGACACTCTTTCCTTGAAATGTTTCTTTCCTCATCCTTCCATAATACTGCACTTTCCCACACTTCTACCTTGCCAGCCCTTTGTGTTTCCTTTAAGGATTTTTAAAATCTATCACTTTATGATGATCCTTAGCATTCTGACCTAGGTTCTTATTCTCTCCAGGCTCCCCAGGGTGATGTCATCCATTCTTAAGATATTGGTTACCATTGATATGTTGTTCTTAATCTTTTTAGTTCACTTATTCCAAATTAGAATATGTCGAATATTACTTAAACTCACTCACACACATGCATCGATTTTTTTAAAAGTTATTTTAAATAATATTTTTAGATCAATTTAAGAAGTACCCTTAATTTTAAAAAGATTCAAGGAGTTTAAAATGAAAAGTAGCAGTCCCTAGTGCTATCCTTCCCTACATACTCCCCACCCCCCACCCCCCAAGCCACTCCCAGGAGGAAACCTGTTTAACTGTCTTTTGGTGGTTACCTGGATATGTGGTAATAGCATGTTCATATCACTATTTCTTAAGTTGTCAACTTAAAACTATCTATTGACTTCTTTCAATGATAGTAAAGGATTTAGCTCACGACACCCTACCTCCCCTCTTCACCTCTTTCAATTTATCTTCAGTATTAATGGTTTGAGGTTAAACTATATATGTATTAACTATAATATGTAATGAATATAGATACATATGCAAATGATACATAAATATGTATGTGTAAATATGTATATACATGTGTATTTTTCCATTTCTTGCCCATCTACTAAGATTAGAATATTATTTCCCTTTTAACTTTCATTTCCTCATCAACCTCACAAATCATCTATCTTTTCCTTTATACATTGGCGGTGTTGATAAATTATGTTTTATTATGTATACATTTTACTGCTATAAACAATTTTCTTTGTAGGAAGATTCTAAAAGTTAATAAATTGTATTTACATAACCATGACTATGTAAAATCACTATTGCAGAATTAAGTAAAATATACTATGATTATATTCCTTTCTTGCACTGATTTATGTCCTTCTTGGAATTACTAACTGCCTTATTTTCCCCCCTCAGTATTTGCCCTTATCATATTCTGGCTGTCAAACTCACCATATCATCTGTTCATTTTTTCCCCCCTCCAAAGACATCCCTCCAAGAGCCTTTCTTCCAGCCCCAATCTGCATTGACTGATCTCTAGATCTGATGTTCAACTGTCATCCTTGGACTTCCCTTCATTGTTCTCCCGGCGGGGAGCCACTCTTCTCTGGATCCTGTATCTTCTGTTTTCTTGGTTTATTAAAATTTAATTTAAAAACTAACATATACTTATTATAACAAGTAATAGAGATATATAAAAATTTCCCCTCATCCTCCCCCAGCCTTGCCACGTCTGAGGGAACCTAAGTCAACAGTGCGATGGCTGCCCTTCTACACATTCATCTATGCTCAAATACATGTATTCAAGCATATGAACACATACACGGCTCCCTTCTGTTTTGTTTTTTTACAAAAAGGAAATCATTACACATCTTAACTCTAACTTGCTACGCTCAGCTTAATATGTATCATCAGCCTTTCTCCAGCTCATTCAGATTAATATAACTTTTTAAATAAGCTGCTTCTGATTCCACAACATGGCTATACCACTTTTGTTCACCTATTTCCTATGATGGTCAGGTTATTTTTCGTTTTCATGTCACTACAAACCAATAAACATGCCTGTGAATGAATCCTTACATATTGATATATACTGATGCTTTTATTTTTGCAGGATAAGTTTTTTAAAACTCGAATTAGTAGATCAAAGGACATGCATGTATTATTTTAACTTTCTATGGGAGTATAACATACATACCAAAAAGAGCATGCATCATAAATGTACAGTTTAATGAGCTTTCACAAACAGAACACATAAGTGTGACCAACACTCAGATTAAGAAACAATATCGCCAGCACCTGAAGAGCCTGCCTTATACTCTCTTTAGGTCAATACTCCTCTCCCAAGGGTACCCACCCCAATCTGACTTCTAACGACGTGCATAATTCTCATCATAAGATTGCCACTTTATTCTCCCCAAGAGTAGTAGCAATTCACATTCCCACAAATAATGCACAAATGTATCAGTTTCCCCACATCTCTCTTACATTGTCACTTTTTACAACTTTCTGCTTCTCTGGGGGTGAAAATGGTATTCATTGTTATTTTAACTTGCATTTTTCTGAGTAACCAGTGAGGTTGGGCCTGAGGGCACAAACTCCTTAATTTACAGATGAGAAAACCAAGGCTCAGAAGAGCACTGATCTCGCCTAAGTCGCTTTAAAGTTTGCTTCATTTCTGTGGTTAGCAGTGTTTTAGGGCTCAGCAAGGAATCATAGGTTACTCTTCAATGCGTAAAGTTCCCTAAGCATCTCTCATTTAAGCTCTAAAGGAGAGTAGTGAAAGAAGGATACACATATACCTCATTTCATTCTGCTGGGCCTGGGAGACAAACCTTGTTCTGCTCGTATAAACCTCTGCGATTTTATAGACTTGGGTCAAAGACTGGTTTGGGGGCATCGAGGGAAGGGAGCCATACTGAATACAGGCAGGGATGGCTGGCTGTGGAGACAGTATAAGTAATCCAGCCTGGTTGAGGAAACAAGCAACCATGCATGCAGCGAATCTCTAGTGAGAGCCTGACGGCGGCAGAGAAAAGTGGAAAGATCTGCGGACTGAAAACCAAGAGGCTTTGGGGCATTGCTTGCTCTCTCAGAACCTGTTTTCTCCTCTCTAAGAAGAAGGGCTTGGAGGGTGCTGAGATACACAGCCTGGGAAGGAGGCAGGTCCTTGACGATCTGCAGTCCAAAGCCAGTCAAGACAAACAATTGTTCTCACACCTGAAACTGTAACAGCAGGCAGGAGTGGTCCACACCCAAACGAGTATGTGTGTAGAGGCTGAGGATGAAAGTTACATAGGAGAAGTGGGACTAGAGCCAAGAGCCCCGAAGGGACCAGTGGAGTTACAATAGGCAGAAGGAAGAACATGGTGTAATCTGCGGGGGAAGAGATGGAAAGGAGGGTTGGATCAGTTTTAACACCAAAGGCCCAGAGAAGAAAATGAGAATAACTATGACTAAAGAATATACTGAAAGAAGGATTTATGGAGACATGAGGCTGGAAAGATAGGCCGAGGCCAGACAGATTGGCCCATGAAGTACCTGAGTGTGAGCTTATCCTGTGGCTGTGTTAAAACAGGGCCGTGTTAGGAGACAACTGGTTAAATAGTTTTCTAAACTAAACTGTAACAAATTATCACACATTTGGTGGCTGCTGTAACAAATCGCCCAAAAGTTGGTGGCTTAAAATGACACAAATTTATTATCCCACAGTTCTGCACGTTAGAAGTCTGACATGAGTCTCACTGGGCTAAAACTAAGGTTTTGGCAAAGCTGCATTCCCTTCTGGAGACTAGAGGAGAATCTGCTTTCTTACCTTTTCTAGTATCTAGAAGCTTTCTGCATTCCTTGGCTCGTAGCCCCTTACTCCATCTTAAAAGCCAGCAAAGGTGGTCTACATCCTTCTCACATCACTCTGACCTGTGCTTCTGCCTCTCACTTCCATTTTTAAGGACTCCTGGGATTACATTGGTCCCACGTGGGTAATCCAGGATACTCCTATTTTAAAATTATTTGATTAGCAGTATTAATTCCATCTGCATCCTTAATTCCCTTTGCCATGTCAGGTAACATGGTCCCAGGTTCCAGGGATTAGGATGATTAGGACATGGCCATCTTTGGGGGAGGGAGGGGGTGAATCAGTATTCTGCCTACCATTCTGTGTTAGTTGGGACTCTTCACAAGAAATACAATAGAAGCAAATATACCTGCTTAAATAATTGAGGCCTCACTACCTTTCTCTCTTCATCTCTGGATCTGCTTTCCTCTCTGTTGATTCTCAGGCAGTTTCCTAGGCTTACATCCTAGCAGCTTGGCAACATAAAGGAGTCTCCTCTCCCAGTGGTTTCGACATAACCTGGGATGATAAGTATCACCCTAATTGACCCAGCTTTTGTCCAGGGCTGTCCCTGGACCAAATGCTGTGGCCTGGGAGACAACTTTCATTGGCCAGGCATGAGTTTTATATGCACCCCTGGAACCGAAATAGGGGAAGTTCCACCAAACAGAATGGAGTTGGGGATGGATGGTTTCTTAGAGGAAAACCGGCAGACCGCTACCCCCCAAAAAACAATGGTGGTGACAATTGCACAACCATGTGGATGCATGTAATACCACAAAACCGTACACTTAAAGATGATTAAAATGGTAAGTTTTATGTGATGTGTATTTTACCACATAATCAATTAAAGAGTCAACCCTTGGGCTTTTGCTAGACCTGTTAGAAAAGAGGATCTATCTTTCCATGGAGATTACTAGAGTGGTCTGAGCCTATGTTGGAGCTGCTGGGGCCATCATGTCACCATGTAGGGAAGAGAAGAGCTGCTGGGGCCATCATGTCACCATGTAGGGAAGAGAATATGCCTGAGAGCAGAAATGACATGAGGAAAACAGAGCCCAAAGATACAGACAGATTCCTGATGATGATCATGACACATGAACCCAGGCCTGCCAGAGAGCCTGACCCACTCAATAAATTCCCTCTTATGGTTAGATCAATTTAGTTGAGTTTCTGTCATTGGCAATTAAAAGAGTACAGCTTAAAAAAAAAAAAAGTAAAAAGTAAAAAGAAGGACTCCTCGAGCCATGCCCGAGGAGGAAGATATCACCAATCTATTCAAAATACCATTGCATCTAAGCTTATCAGTCCACACTGTCCTGTCTGTATGAAAAGATGTGGTACTGTTATGCACATGAAGCTCAGATAGAGTGAAGCAAACTCCATGTAAGACGATTCAATTTAACAGAAAATATGATTTGGGAATTATTTTCTTAAAATAGTGGTTCTCAGAATGTGGTCCCTGGATCATCATCAGCAGCAGCAGCTGGAAACTTGTTGGAGAGGCAAACTCAGGCCCCATACCAGATCTACCAGCTCTGGGGTGAGACCAGAATCTAGATTTTAACTAACCTTCCAGGTAACTCTGATGCAAGCTCAAGTTTGAGAAGCACTGTCCTAAAACAGTGCTTTTTTTTTTTTTTTAGTTCTGAATATTTTAAATATGATTCATTTTGACCAAATAGATTTAACTGTGGACTTTTAGGGAGTACAAATTACTGCTGAAGTGATATGCAGTACACATGGGAGCACATGTTATATTAAATTATTTGCTTTAAAATGTTTAAAAGTAATATATAACCATAACTTAAAATAAATTTTTTAAAAAAGGACAAGGAATGTTGGGTAGAAAACAGCCAGAGAAATCTACAAACAGCAGTTGCCTCAAGGTGGAACAAGGACATCTGGAGGCCAGAGAACATCTGACAGTTCTAAAGAAAGTTAAATGTGAGATGTTGAGGGAAAGGAAAGACTGTAAGAAGAGAAGCTTCAAATCAGTGGTTCTCAAACTTTTTGGCCTTAAGACCACTTTACACTTTTAAAAATTATTGAATTTTGTTGCCGTGGTTACAGTCATTGATGTTTACCATATTAGACATTAAAACTAAGAAAAAAATCTAAATAACAACAATAAACTCTTTATACGCTAACTTAATTAACATGTTTTATGATAATAACTATATAGCCCAAAATGAAAAAAAAAAAAAAAACTAGTGAGAAGAGTGGTATTGTTTTACATTTTTTTCATGTCCATCTTATGAGAAAGATAACACTGGATTCTCATATCTGTCTCTGCATTCATCTATCGTGGCATCACATATCACATAGCTTCTGAAACTCCACTGAAATGAGAGTGAAAAAAGCAAATAACATCTCAGTGTTATTGTGAACATAGTTTTGACCTCACAGACCCCTGAAAAAGTCTCAGGGACACCCAAGGGCCCCTGAAAAAAACATGCTGCTCATTGGAAATAGACCTGGATTTGAGTTCTGGTTATGCTACTTTCTAGCTAGGTGACCTTCGGCAAATTAATTAACCTTTCTGAGCTTCCCTTTTCTCATCTGTAATGCAGCTCACCTCATAGCTTTGTGGTGAGGGTTAAATAAGATAACATATGTGCCTGGAACATATTCAGCACTCGGTAGATGTGACCCATTTCTATTGTCACGGAAGTTTGGGGCTGGGTGACTGATAAGTAGTAATGTCATTGGCAGGAATAGGAATGTAAAGTGCAGGGGGAGGGTGGTAAGAAAAGTTTAATTGGGTCATGGTGTGTTTGAATTGATGATGGGCCGCCCAGGTGGACCAGCCAAGCTGGAGCACTCGGGTCAGGTCCCAGCTTGATATGATTTGTGAGTGGTAGAGTCACAAGAGGAAATGGAAGATGTAAAGGCCAAGAATGCCAGCTCCGCGAGGACAGGAACCGTGTCGTGGATCCCCAGCTCTGAGAACAGTGCTGGGCACAAAGTGTTTGTTGATGTGATTGAATGCGCTCTAGGGGGAAATCTGCTCAGGAGTGGCGTGGAAATGCACCAGGGAAGGGAAGGCAAGCTAGTCGTGGGCCGTGGACGGGGGGAATGGCTCTGATGCTAGGTGTCCTGAGACAGGCAGGAATGCCAATCTCCTTTGGAAACATTTGCTTTCATCAGCAAGGGGATCTTCCTGAAGTTTTGATTGAGATAGCCACCTTTTAAATTGGGACCACGTAACTAGGCTCAAGATCTGGACAAACAGGTAAGAGAGGGGTCTTGGCTGTATTCAGGTCCTTTAGATGTCGCTTCACACTTAGGCGCTCATTTATGTAGGTTACCTCACCCCTGAGTTGTCTTATTTCATGTTGCAGGAGGGAGCGAAAGTGTGTTTTCATGTGATTCTTGAAGCTGGGATTTATAGTAGATTGTTGACACTCTAGTTTCACAGAATAAAGAGGAGTTGCAGGACAGACTCCGAAGTGTCCTCTCCATCTGCGTCCACTCTTGCCCGGATATGCAGGGAGTACACAGGATGGGGACCTTCCCTCTCCGCCCTCCCCTTGGCCCAATGCTCTTCTTTTCCAGGATGTACATGCAGGCTATTGTCTTGGAGGCAGCAGCTACGTGTCCCCATAATTTTTCCATCAAGCCTGGAATGGATAGTTTTAAGGTCAGTATGATTTCAACAAAGTCATTCTTTCTTAATTTTAATTTTAGTTGTTTTAGGGCATGTCAATGGCTGAAAACTACTGGATAATGCAGATCTGGGAACCCATCTAGACTTTGGACTTTAATTCTTGGGGAAATAATTCCCTTTTATATGTGCTTTTGCTATGAGCTGTGTATTTTTAGATTTAACTTTATCATGTGAGATGAACTCTCTGCTGAGGGCCTCTTGGTGATCCTTTCTTGGATAGATGTATCTGATGGCTTATCCTTTCCTGTAGGGTGCCAAAGGACACAGAGACAGGTCACTGGGCTGGCCCTTCTTGGGATGGGACCTGGTCTCCTCTCCGCTAGTGTATTAGCATCACTGCCTTCAGGATAGACCTTAAAAGACACCATGGTCAGGCCATCTAGAGAGAGGAAACTGACATCTGTGCCTTCATTGTTCTCAGAAGGAGTGAGTCTTGAGGATGCGTTCCTACTTCCATGCTGTTTTCAGAGCCTGGTAGAATGCATTTCCATAGTTGGAAAGGTGACTCAGCTGCCACTGACACTCATGTGGAAGGCCAGAGGCCTGGATCCCCTTCAAACTCTGCTGCCAGGGACCCCACTTAGACTTGACCTGCCTTACCATGTGCCAGACACTGTGCAAAGCATTCATGTGTGTATCTTTTCTGACCCACTCAACCTTAGGAAGTAGATGCTGTCACTGTGGCCCAAGTCACAAAACTAGTAAATGCCTGAGATGATTAATTTTATGTGTCAGCTTGGCTAGGCTATGGTGCCAGTTGTTTATTCCAGCACCAGTCTAGATATTGTTGGGAAGATTATTTTTAGATGCCTTAGTCCGTTCAGGCTTCTATAACAAAGTACCATAGATTGAGTGGCTTTTAAACAATAGAGATTTATTTCTCATTGTTCTAGAAGCTGGAAGTCTAAGATCAGGATCTCTCTGTGATTGGGTTCTGGCGAAAGCCCTCTTCTGGGTTACAGACAGCCATTTTCTGGCTGTCTCCTCACATAGCGGAAAAAGCAAGCTAGCTCTCTGGCCTCTTATAAGGATATTAGTCCCGTTCATGAAGCCTCCATCTTCATGATCTAATTGTCTTCCAAAGGCCCCACCTCCTAATACAATCATACTAAGATTAGGGTTTCAATATGTGAATTTTGGGGGACACTAGCAATCAGTTAATTGAAGATGAGATTAACATTTAAATCAGTAGACTTTGAATAAAGCAGATTACTTCTCATAATGTGGGTGGGCCTCATCCAATCAGTTGAAGCCCTTAAAAGAAAAGACTGAGGTCTCCCAAGAGGAAAGAACTCTATCTCCAGACTGCCCTTGAATTCAAGACTGTAACATCAACTCCTGTGGGCATTTCCAGCCTGCTGGCTTTTCCTGCAGAGTTTGGATTTTTCCCATACAATCGCATCAGACAATTCCTTAAAGCAACTGTAGTAATGGAAAGCTTTTATAGACAGAGACTGGGTGCATCAAGAAATTTAGTAGCAGAGTAAAAGAAAGGATTGTTTCAGCCCAGGGCACCTTTCTTTGGGGAAGGATATCAGGGGTCTTAACAGGTAGATTACCTAGTGTTGACCAGGAAACTCCAGATGGGTTTAAAATCCCATTCCTGGAAGAGGCTGAAACTATAGTTAGGTTAGGTATTAAGTCTTGGTGGGACTTAGCAAAACTGACTCCATTTTGGACCTGTTGTTTTTTAGTGAACGGATTTGAGCCCAGTTTGGACTCCAAAGCCCTGGAGTTAATCACTGCCCCATTCTGCCTTCCGGCTGTTGATGGTGCTCATTTAGCAAAGTGCCGGGGGATGTGAAGTCCAGAGACAGCCCCTGCCCCTCAGCCTTGCCAGGTGAGGGGCCATCTGTAGGCATAAGAACGTCCAAACCTGTAGAAAATGTTTATATGTCTCTTTGAGCCAAAATGGACGACAACACCAGGAGGCAAGATTTTAAATGCTCCGCAGAATAACAGTTTTGCAGATGCTTTTATGCATTTAAAGTTAAGGAGGGACTGTAAGGAAGATCACATGGAGATGGGAGAAAGCAAGGCAGGGATTGGATGACAGGGTAGTTTACAAGATTACGTGCTCTCTCGAGGGTGATTATACCTTTGAGGGCTATTACTTCTGGTGTTTCAAAGATGTGTTAACCTAGATGCTCCAGAGCAATGGTCAGGACTGGCTTAAAACCTTTCCTTAAAGAAGTTATAGGCCTGGCACGTGACTACCCACCATGACCTGCCCAGTTAGGAATTTATGATTTATTATAGCACGACTTTTTCATCCACACACCCCAGGGGCTAACTCCACTTCTTACTGATTCCACATCAACCCTGGTGGAAATCACTGTCCTCGCCATCTAAGTGTGAACTGCCTATGTAGGCTCCTGAACTTTTACTCTGGAGGCAGACCTGTTGCTTACTATTCTTTCCTTTTTTACTGGAATTTGAAAAACTGAGTGCCACTTCTGTGAGCAGTGTTATAATGTAAAAGGCAGGTACCTCTATAGGAACCTATGTGGTCTGAATGTGTGTTTCTATATGCGTGTATGTGTGCGTTATGTATGTGACCAGAATATAATTGTGTGGGTTTGGGTACAGCTGCTGTCATCTGCATAGTGCCAACCGTGGAGACACAGTCCTTGCCCTCAGGGGGTATACAGCCCCCCTGTCATCCTGAAGCATGGGTTTGAAGGGAAGTCAGGAGCAGTGGCATTAGGACCCTCAGGCCCTTTACTATTTTAGCTACTTGTCATTATAATCAAGGTACTATGAACCTAGTAATATTCTCCATTTGAGTCAAAGACATTGGCATTTTTTAGAGCAGGCTGGCCAGATGTTACCTCTTTAACTGTTAACTCCACATACCCTCTACGAACCCCACCATGGCACAGACGTGTGATTTTGTAGATATGGTGCGTATAAGCCCAAGCTTTGGCATCACCCAGACCTGGGCTTGGGTCCCGTCGTACCATTCAGCAACTATGTGATGTTGGCCTCATGACTTAACCTCAGCTTCTCTTTCCTCATCTCTTTCCTCAGTTTTGTACTTACCTGGCAAGCCTGCTGGGGGGAAATCAGTGAGATGATATATATCACAGTGCCCTGCATAAGTGCTAAATAAATGTTAACTTCTATAATATTATTTTCATTATTGTTACTTATCTCATTTATCTGTTCTTGATTCTTCAAGGGCAAGGACCATTTTTGCCCTTCTCTTATCCTCCTCCTTATTCTAAATAGGACTTAAGCCAAATTTCAGCAGGTTGATGATAAAAATAGAGGAAAAATGAAGATATGGACATAAAATGTGGCCAGGCAAGATACAGAAATGCACAGCCTCACTTTGGTGGGTCACGAATTGACTCTGAGCTTCCTAGCAACCAATGAGAAGAGGGAAATTAGATCAGTTACATAGATCAACACTGTGTCCATGAGATAAAACAGGCTAATGGCTCAGGAAAAACGCTCCCTGGGCAGGACCTTTTCCTTCTTAATATGCTTCCTTCTTGACTTTGTGATTCACTTTGCTGAAGGGAAGCCCATTTATGGAAAAGTTTTTCTGAAAATGACAGAGGTCCTAAGCCTGAGTAGAGGCCCATCCCTCACTGTCTCCAGCTGATCTAATAACAAATACCTACTTCCTGGCCCAGAGAACTAATCTTGCAATAGACCTATGTTTCTGAAACCAGAAGCGTCACATGCAGATAATAAACAAGATGTGTGCACACTGTGGTTAAGCTGTTTTGTAGCAACTTTTATTTCCTCTCTTCTGGCACTTCGGGTTCAATGGGACTTGACCTCAAGTCATGAGTCATGCAGTCCCCGTTCTCAGGCTGATATAATTTATGTCTAGGCCTGAAGTTAATTTGAATTTCCACTTCCACCCTTTGGAGCACTTATCAAACCCATCAGTCAGCAAAGCTTTATTGAGCACGTCTTTCTTGAAAGGCCCCTGCACCAGGCTCTGCTTGGGAACCTGGGCTCCAGCTTCCAGTAAAGAGGTCAAGGAGGAAGTGCACGTAACCAAGGCTTTGGAACTCAGAAGGAGGAGCCTGCAAACCTGGGGAGCTGGAGAGGCCTGCAAACTTCTCGGAGGAGGTGGTACTTGAAGGATGAGAAGGGATGGTAAAGAAAAGAGGGCACGCATGATGACGAAGACTCAGGCTAGGATGGTCTAGCGGCATTCAGGCTCCAGGAGGAGCCTGACCTACATGGAGTGGAGGTCCACGAAGCGGGAAGGGGAAGAGGGTGCGGATGTCAGGAGGTTCTGGAGCTGCTCCCTGCCGCCCGCCACCCTCTCCCCTAATCTACCCTGCTCTGGGGACAAGGAAAGCCATACTTGTTCCTCATGGCAGCTGCCTCAGGGGATCTTTGGGAGTAATACAATACGGGACTTTCTGAAACAATTTGTTACTTGGGAATTTATGGACTTTTAAAAATACAACATCTCTAAATGACTGTGGCTGAAAGTCATCGTTAACAATTGGGTTGATGGAAATTCTAGAATCCCAGCCACTGACTTTGTGGGAAATCTGTAGTGTTCCTTAGGATCATGTCGAGACTCTGAAATCGGTTTCAGGAATATTCTTTTCTATCTTTCAAAGAAAGTAACTAGGTTTATCTTTATTTTGGCATCTTGGGAGGAACTCAAAGAAGTGTCTCGACCCTAAAAGTGCTGGTGTCTGAAACATTTGGTTCTCCTTCAAGCCACGAGACCACATTCTTGAAAGAAACTTCCCAGTTATATGGGGGAGGATGAAGAGTCAGTGGAGTGGGCTGGAGAGGCGAGGGCTGGGCCCAGGAGGCTGGCATCTGTGAGGACCAAGAGCGGGACTCTTATAGCTGTTAATCATTTAATCTCATATTATCTCCATCCTTCAGGTAAAGAAATGAAGACTCACTGAGGTTAAAACAAAAACTTGTCCAAAGTCACAGAGCTAGAAAGTGACGGGAGGCAAGCTTCAAAACTCAGGTGACTGCAAAGCCCAGCTCTCACCCTGCCATGCCACCCTCCTTAGGAAAAAGAAACAAATCCAAAGACAAACACAAATGGAATCACCAGGAGACCCTTATCAGTAGAGGATTCCTGGGCCCTTTTCCCAGAGATTCAGGTGCGATGCCCAGGCACCTTCCCCTCTCCCCAGGTGATTTTGATGACCAGATAGATTTAATGACTCTCATTATAAAAGAGCCTTCATTGTAGGTCCACCCTGGATGGGTGGGGGAGTGGGAGAGTGAAGGATTTCTGCTGAGAGACTCCTTCTGAGCAGCACAGTAGAAACTTACAGATGGTAGGCTCTTGATGAGGAAGATGGGGCAAGAACAAAAAAAAAAAAAGAAAAGAAAAGAAAGAAAAAGAAAAAGAGGAAGTTGTCCTTTCCATCGAAACTTATACGGGAACAAAGATGAGTGCAGAAGACTGCGTCACACTTGTAGGCGCAAGATGCTGTGGAAACTGGTGCTTGCTGACTTTGGTTCCTGTCCTCACACCCTCCTCACTGCTGATGTCACACCAAGACTATCAGCTACTCTCCAGGGCTGAGGGCAGGGGCAGTGAGGGGAACTAACAGAACCCAGAAGCATGGCTTCTAGTCCGAACTGTGTCACAAAGCAATATGTTCCCCTGAGTAGGGCAACCCCCTTTTCTGTCCACAGAACCCTGTACTGCAAAATGAAAGAGCTGGGCTCAGTCCTCAGTCTATAAGTCTGTAACCATTGCAGGGGTTCTTCACCTTTTTTAGGAATCCAGACACCTTTGAAAATCTAGTAAAGCTATCAACCCTCTCCTGAGGAAAAAGCACATGCACTCAAATTTTGGCTAACAGTTCCAGAGAAATTAATGGACTTCCCAGAGCTCATTCATGAAGCCCTAGAAGTCTGCGGGTCTCATGCTAAGAACAGCTAGTCTGTCTGGAAGCCTCTAAGACTGCACTATCCAGTATGGCAACCTCTAGCCACATGTGACCACAGAGCACTTGAAATGTGGCTGGTCTGAATTGAGATGTGCTGTAAGTGCAGAGTACACACTGGACATAGTATGAAAGAAGAAATATCTAAATAATTTTTATATCGATTATATCTTAAAAGATAAATTGGATATTTAGGGTTAAATAAAACATTTTATTAAAATTAATTTCACCTGTTTCTTTTTGCCTTTTAAAAAGATGGCTAGAACATTTGAAATGACATACGTGCCTGGCACTATTTATGTATTGGTCAGCACTGCTCTGCGATGACATTCTGTTGGCAGGAACTCGCTGCCCTTTCTATTTTGTCAGCATATGCTTTCACCATGTGAGCTTGCTTCACTGCAGGCCCATCACTTCCTCTTTCTGGAAGACGTAGTTTTGAGAATAGGCAGGGAAATTTTTGCAAGAACGAGCTGTTAAGTCATGTTTTCCCGACGAGATTGAAATCTCCTTGAGGACAAGAGCATGTCTGATGCTTCTGGGTCCCTCCAGGGATGGGCACCCAGCAAACGGAGTGATCCATTTTTGGCCACTTAAGAGACTAGAGTTCTAGGTAACATTGGTGTATTAGTTTCCTAGGGCTGTTGTAACAAAGAGCCACTGGCTGACTTAAAACAGAAATTTATTCATTCACAGTTTTGGAGACCAGAAGTCAGAAATTAGGTGTCATCAGGTTCACGCTCCCTTTGAAAGATCCTGTCCCTTTTCCTAGCTTCTGGTGGTGGCCGGCGATCCTTGGCTTATAAATGCATCACTTCAATCTCTGCCACCATTATCATGTGGCCTTCTCCTTCTGCCTCACATCTTCTTCCCTCTGTGTTCAAATTTTTCTCTTCTTATAAGGACAATTGGATTAGAGCCTGGCCCTAGACTTGATTGTATCTGCAAAGACCCTATTTTCAAGCAAGGCCACATTCTGAGGTTCCAGTGAAGATGAATTTTGTTGGGGGTGGGGGGACACTACTCAACTCAATATATGATGAATATCTTTCGTGAGAAAGATATTTCCAAAGATTCTGGTTAGCACTCGGGTAATTTGCCCAGCATTTCCTGATTCCAAGAAAGGGCAGAACAGAGTGCTTAGTGAGGGCCACGCCCCGGTCTAGACTCTAGGGACACAGTGATGAACATGACACATCTTTGCCCCCATGGAGCTTACTTTCTAGTGATGGAGACAACACATTGGCATATAATACAATGTCAGGTTGCGGTAAATAGGGTGGAGGATAGAGAGGAACAGGGTGATAGAGGTGGTGGGCTATTTTTTATAAAAGAGGATGGGAAGGGAAGACCACTCTGAGCCAACATTCGAGAACAGAAATGAGGTGACAGTGAGCAGCAGAAGTATCTGGGGGCTAGGCATCTGGCCCCTCAGTCCAGAGCTGCTGGGACTAGGTGGGGTGGCAGTGGGGAGAGGCCTTCCAAGGCTTCCAGCTCAGGAGTTTCACTTCCTCCAGCCCCACATACCCCATTGTTTGGCTGGAGTGGGAGGCTGCTTACCCCTGACACTCACTGGAGGGGTCCTATGCCATTGTCATATTGTCTTTTCCAGACAATAAGAATGGAATTGGGTCTTGTCTTTGCTGCTTGCTCTTTAAGGTCAAGGTCCTAAAATCACTTCCTTCATTTCTTCCTTGTTTCTCCCAGGGATAGGCCTGAGTTTTTCACCGTGTCTCTCTGGCTTTTGAGGCTGGCTTCTGCTTTCCTCTGGAAGGGGGCACATAGCCCCCGGGCTCCTACACGGGTGGGCTCTCCACCTGGTTGGCTCCCTCACCTCTTTCAAGTCTTCATGCAGATCTGTCAAGTGCCCCGACCACATTATTTAAAAAAGAGTGCATCTCACTTCCAACTGCCTGTCCTCTTTACTTTGTTAATTCCTCCCCTCCAGCATACTGTATAATTTCCTTAAGGATGATTTATCACTTAGCGTCTCCCCAAAAGCCACCTCTATCCTGCTAAATTATAAACTCTATGAAGGCAAGGATTTGTACCTTTTATTATTATTATTAATTTTTATTATTGATACAGCTCAAGCACTTAGAACAATGCCTGGAACATAGTAGGTACTTGAATATTTGTGAAGTGAAATGGAATGAATAAACAAACGAATGGGTTGTGAAGAAGAATCTTAAATGGAAGAGTCTATATGATTACTCACAAGGGAACTGAGATGCAGAGAAGAGAAAGGAATTCTCTAGAATGCTTCTTGAGTGTGCCAGGCTTGGTGCCAGAAGCAGAAAGGCAGCAGGGAGTAGTCGAGCTAGACGCAGAGATGCCCTCGAGGACTTGGCATTCTAATTGAGGATGGGCAGTTTCTCCCCTTGCACAGCTCCAGGGGGCATCGTTTCCACAGAATGCAATGTAAGTGGTGTCCCTGGAGTTCTTCAAGGCAGGCACCTGTGGGTGAGGTAGGTGGAGGAAGGCCGTGTATGGATCATGGTGTGTGGCTCACAAGAGGGAGTGAGTACAACTGAGCAGGGGGGGACAGCTCAGAGGAATGACCCGACCCGAGAAAGCATCACCTCTGTGCTATTCTCTATGCCCAGCACAAGGCCTGGCCTGAGGCCAACACCCAGTAGGTGAAAGCTTGATGCGAGGGCAGCAATGCCCAGGTTCCAGTCTCGAGAGCAGAGTTCAAGCTTGCTCTTGGGCCTGACCCTCTAACCCAGTGGGGTTCGCTCCCTTTGATTCTGTTCCTCTAGCTGGTGGCTCTTCACTCTGGCTGTGTGGTAGAATCTAAAATCCCCTGGGAAATTTTTAAAAAACACCAGATGCCAGGGCCCCATCTCGAGGGTTCCAATTCAGGTGGTCAAGAGTGGGGCTGAGTGTCACCTCACCAGGTGATTCTTGCGTGTAGCCAGTTTGAGAACCACGGCCCTAGAAGTCCTGCTATTGTTGCAGTACTGTGCAAGATTAAGGATCCTTAACCCCACAGCTCTACAAATAGAATTCAAAGGAGTCTGTAAACAAGTGTGAATAAATTACACCTTAATTTTCACTACCTCCAACTGAAATGGAGTATTTTCTTCCACTGTGAATGTGGGTGTCAAACCACAGTAGTGCCTGTGACTTGTCACCCATAGAAATCACAGATATTTTCATATTACTTTAGGATTGTTGTGGTATCTCGAAATGTCATTTCAATTCATCCCTACTGCAAACTTAAGGTATTAGACTTGCTCCTAGATTTTGTTATTTAATACATTCATAAAGATGCACATATACCACTATATTACACTTTCTAAAATATTTTGATTACTGGTATTTGATATGATAGTTTCCATTGAAATTTCATGTTTCTTACATGCATTTGAAAACAGTATCCTGAGAAGGGGTCCATAGGCTTCCCCAGATGGCCAAAGGGGCCCCTGATCCAGGAGAAGATGCACTTTCAGAGGCTCACTCTCTTGTCCTATGTGGCCTTTGGGCAAAGGTCACGTCATTCACTGTTAGGGCTGCCTGACGTTCCCCTTGGGGTGGGCACCACGGGCTCACTCACCCTATTCCCCATCTCTTGGCAAAAGCGCCCCTTCGCCAGCCACCCTTGGTAGCCTGGAGGAGACCCTCCCGGCTAAGCTGGGGCTTTCCTTTCTGCTGTGTCAGCTCCCTGGGGAGGGGGAAACCCAGACAGTGAGGAAACAAGAGCTTAGACTGGAGGAGGGCGACAGTTCCCTGAGCT
The DNA here is from genome assembly GCF_000151845.1 of Pteropus vampyrus. Lineage (NCBI taxonomy): Eukaryota > Metazoa > Chordata > Mammalia > Chiroptera > Pteropodidae > Pteropus > Pteropus vampyrus. The sequence goes on from NW_011888983.1 coordinate 647,073, forward strand.
TGGGCTGGCGCAGGCCAGCCACTGGCTCCTTGCTGCCTCTCACTGATCTGTCCTGCCCCAATTATCGGTATGTCAGGCAAAGGAAGAAAAGGGGAGACCCACGGATTCCCGTTGGCGCTCCTTTAGAGCCCTTCTTCAATTCAATGGACAAGGGGCATCCAAGCCTGACCGAGACATAGTCCCTGCCCTCGGGGAGCTCTAGGCCTGGCCAGGGAATCAGAGTAAAAACTCAGAGTAGAAAGAGAATAAAACCATAGAAATGTTTGGAGCCAGAGGAGAGTATAGGTGCATAGAGCAAATCAGAAACAAATGGGTTAATTATAAATGATGCTTCCCCACTCTCACACCCATTCCTGGGCTGTCGGTGTGTTGCTCAGTGGGCCAACAGCTGTTTGCTGGGAGTGAAAAGCAGAGGCACAAGAGAAGAGCTGGAGAAGAGTCTGGGCTCACTTCCTGGGCTGCTCAGCACATGCTGAGAAGACACTATTTTCAGGCAGCCTGGATGCCAAAACTTTTCACTTATTTTCCTTTTAGATTTCAGCAAAAGCAAACACTCTAGGCCACCGTGGTTTAGTTCTTGTTAAAATCTTGAACCTTTTCTCTGCTTGAGGAGGAAGGTCTTAGATGGAGAAGATGCTAGAGTGTTAGCTGTCCAGCTCACAACAGGGTCCTTGGGGTCCATCTACCACCCCCACCCTCACCCCGCGGACATACACATTGTGGAGGTCATGCACGTTGGCGACCAGTTGGTGAGAGGTGGCAGTGTCACCATGGGGAACTTGACCTCTTGACTCAGCAGCCAACAACAAGGCTTTATTAAATACAAAGAATTGTAGTTGTGGGTGGCAGGTGTCTTGGAGGGGACCAGAGGGCTCTGGGCAGGTATCTGAGCTGTGACTGGGAGGTTATTGAGGTAAGAGTCTGCCTAACACCCTGTCAAGTGGCAAGCCCAGGAAATGGCCACCATGATGCCTAAAGTCAGAGAACAGGGCCCTTAGACATGACCTTTCATTTTCGTGGGGTCCGGGAGCTCTTTCAGCCTCTGGTGAAAGCCACAGAGGCTTCTCCCCGGGAGAAAGCATGTGTATCATTTAAATACTACACCCCATTTCAGAGGTTCTCAACCAGAACATGGAGACCCCATGTTTGCAGGAGAAAGAAATAAAGCTAGGGATATGAAATGAATTCTTCATGACCCATTGTACAACTAGCAGCAGGGCCAGGCCCCCGGGTGCCTGCTTAGTCTGCTGCCCCTTCCCCTCCCCTTCACTGTCTCTCTGGAGAGGAGGAAGTAAGACAGAGGGTAGGCTACACCCTGGTTCCACACCAGTGGGTAAACTAATTGGTAGAAATAGACACAGGCACCACGGGTACCAAAGGTGGCGGAGGCTTCTAATAATCCCCACTTCTCACCCTCCCTCTGAATTCTTGATTCCACTACAAAAGACCAGTAGGTTTTCTCTCTGAGGCCTAACCTGGGAAAGTTACAAAAAGTCTTCTAACTTCTTCTGTATCCACGACCCTCTCTTCAAGCAGAGAAAGTTTTCAGGATTTTAACAAAAACCAAACCATGGCGAGCCCACAGTGTCCACTGTGCTGAAATCTGAAAGGAAAGTGGGCCAAAGGCTTTCATGCCGGGGCTGCCTAGGAAAGGTGTCTTCCCAGCCTGAGCTGAGCATCCCCAGACTCACTATTCTCCCCAGATACCTCTTGGCAATAGTGGAGGGGCTGCTGGTGACAGAAGGTACCTCCCTCCTAGAAATAAGTGAATGATCACCCACGTTCTCTCAACTGCCTCTACCTACAGACAAGGAGGAAAGGGTAGGGAATGTGTCTTTGGTGATCTGAATCCTTCCCAGAGGGCTCAAGAGTGATTCAGGCTGCAGGTATCTGAGGTTAGGGTTGGAGAGAGCTATGTACAAAGGCTTGGTTTTTCTGCTTCAGTGTTCATTTCAGATATGCTATTTCCCTGCAGTTGTGTATCCTGGATATTGATTCAGAAAATTTGTCACTATGGAGGGTCTGAGGCAAAGCCTTGGGGTGCCTCATATGGGCAGGGCTCAGTGATGTCCGTAGGAGTGCATAGATTCAAGTTCTGCTCCCAACTTTTACTCTCTGAGGTCTGATTGATGTCTGTTTAATATTAGTTTAGCATGGACCAGCTCATTTCTCTTTTCTGTTTTCTCTTTACTTTCTCCTTCTTTTTCTTCTGTATCGTCCAATTTTAGCCACCGCCAAAGGGGAGCCAGCTCCCTTTTCCTGCCTCCAAACTATTTTTGATTTCACAGTCAAATTTGACCAATTTGGGGCAAAATACAGACTGATTAGTGAAGAGTCTGTCTTAGAGAATATTTGAAAAAGAAAATCTAGGTAAGAATGTCCCTTGCACGTCTAGCATGTCTCTTGACTAAACTGGGGTCTTAAAAGAATTTGTTTCCTTAAGTTATCTTAAATAATTAAGAACCCCCCCTCCCCCAACCCTGACCCTTGATATTTTTTACTCAATTCACTCATTCTATCTCAGGAGTTTGCTAAGTAAAGGTAAATTTCAGCTCCAACCCTGAGAAAATGAGTGAGATTTTTCTTAGTCTAGAATTATATTTGGGGGCTCCTTCTATACAAAATTCTCCTGGCTTATAAGTGTTTCTGAATATAAAATAGACACGAAGCAAGAGCTACCATGGCCCCTTGTCAACACCCGCAGGAAGCTCGTGTCCCATGATGAGACTTGCAGGGAGAATAACCCTTCCCATATAGCCGCTGCCTCTCAGAATTGCAACAGAAAAAAACTAGAGAGCCACTTTAAAAAAATTTATATACATATGACTTTCATTTTTGCATTCTTGCTTATTGAAATAAAAAATTCTGTGACTTTTTGATACAAGAAAAGCAGCTCATCCTTAATGAAGCTCACCTGAAGAAAAGACATCTCTCAAAGGCAAACGTGTTATTATTCCTTGCAAACTTCCGAAGATTAAATATGGGACATGCACTACCAATGTGTGATCACCTTTGCAGGGCATCATTGAATGGGAGGAATTTTTTAATATCCTTTGTCACAACTCTTGAGTAAGTGTTAAAGCCAATCCAGGAAATTTCTCAGGGACAGAGTGAGTGTAGTTTAGAAGTCACAGTATTTCTTTGGACTGGTGGGCTGATGAGAGGCATGGCAGTTTGAGAATTACACAATCTCTGCTCAGAAGCATTTCTTAATAACTCACTGGATACAGTTAAATGAATACTATCTGTTCCTGTTTGCATTTAATAAAAATAGCAAAGGAAGCATCTATGAGGTTAGGAGTGGAAAAAAGCCCAAACAGCAAATTCTGTTCCATTCGACCCAATGTAAACGATAGAGATCAGAAGACATCTCTGAGAGCTCATTTTCCTTTTGACCTTGTGTACTTCCTGTACTTGGCTGCCTCTGCTGGGCGTGCTGCCCAGCCAGGGCCTCGGCTCCACTGCAGCAATGCCATGACGAGACTGTGGCAACCATGGGCTATCGGTGTCTACCATGCACGAGCAAGGTGCTTCTGCAGCTCACTGAAGATCCTTGCCATGGCTCTGAGAGGCAGCTGCCCCCATCTGCATTTCACAGATGAGAAAGGAGGCTCCGAGGGTCTCAGCTTCCTGCCAGGGTCAGGTGGCTCTAAGTGGCAGAGCGGGGCTTAAAACCCAGGTCTGTCTGGTTCCAGAGCTCGTGCTCCTATGACCCTACCACCCCCTCTATGACTTTGCCTCCACTTGTTTTCTCGTCAAAATTTTTTTTAGCACTCTAGGAGTGAGAAAGTGTGGCATCAAGGAGCTCATAATCTAGCTAAGGAGAAAAGTTGGACAGTAAAAAGCATTTCCTTCTCTGTACAACAAAGAGCCTGGTGTTCAGGGATTCTAACTGGAGCATCGGACAGATGAGCTGACCTGCAGGCTGCTGGAACAGAACACTGTGGGGATTCTGGCTAATTCTGGCCAGAGCTGTGTGTATGGGGCAGTGGCAGGGAAATGTGTCAGGAAACTGTCGAAGTTGGAGGGACCAGGATTCACATCCCTGAACTATGGGGTAAGGTATAAACAGCATAACAGCAAATTCAGCAGCTAGTATTTATTTGGGGTTCACCAGCACTGGGGTTTAGGTGCTTTACAGGTTTTGATGCATTGAATCCACTTTACATCCCTCAGGTTAGGTACTATTATTCTGCCTGTTTTCCACATGAGGAACAGAGAGTTAGGGGGTTAGGGACCTTGCCTAGCTGATCCCCCAGCTAGCACATGGGGAGCAGAGATTTGAAGACGAGCAGGCTGGCTTCAACCCCAAGTTCTTACTACACAAAGGACAGGATAATTTAGGTTATACCCTCTCATAGACCACCTTTACGCTTGTCAAAATTGTAATTATTTGCTTACTGTCTGTTTTCTCCTTTAGACTATGTCTCCAAGAGAGTAAGAAAGGATTTGACTTTCTTACTCTCAGAGATAATTCCAGTACCTAGATTTGTGACTGGCACATAGAAGGCACTCAAAGTTTAAAAAAAATGGATAAACTGCATTGGAGGGAAGCAGAGGATTTCTTTTCATGAGCAAGACCCATCCCATCTGTCTCCCGCGTCCTCCATTCAATAGCTGGTAAATGTGATCAAATCACTTCACTTCCTCTTCATCTCAGTTTCCTCATCAGCAAAATGAGGATAATAACAAAGGTGAAACTTTAGAAAAAAGTGTTGCAATTCTTCACAAATTTCAACAAAGCGTCACCATATGACCCAGCAGTTTTACTCCTAGGTATATCCAACAGAACTGAAAATACAATATACGTTCACAAAAAGACTTGTACACGAATGTTCAGAGCAGCATTACCATAATAAACAAAAAAGTGGAAACAACTCAAATATCCATCAACTGATGAATGGATAAACAAAATACGGTATACCCAAACTATGGAATATCATTAGGCGCACACACAAAAATCAAGTATAGATACATGCTATAACATGAGTAAACCTCAAAAACATTATGCTAAGTAAAGACGCCAATCACAAAAGACTACATATTGTACGATTCCAATAGACAAGTCCATAGAGGCAGAAAGTAGATTAGCGGTTGCCAGGGGCTGGGTGGAGGGAAGAATGGGAAATGTTGGGAAGAGGGAAAATTCTCTCTCTCTACCCTTCTTTAGTTCTTACAGCTGGACTGATTACGAAATAATAAAATTGACACAAGACCAGGTTAACAGGAGAAAAAAACAATTTAATATATGCACATGAGATAATCACAACATGATATGCAGACCATAAAATGAAGCTCAAAGAAATGATCGAACCAGGTAGCTTTTGATACTTTTTCCTCAAAGAAACAATAAATTTGTGAGAAATTGACAGAACAAAGAAAGTTAGTTTCATTAAAAAGGAATTTAAGGAAGGTTTGGACTTGGGTAGTAAATTAGTGAAGGCGTTACAAGGCTTGTTGATACAGATTTGTTTGACTCTGGGTTTTATAACTCTGTGATAAGGTTGTCTCTCAGCCCTCAGGAGGAGTAGAGCACCTATCACATGGAGATTTATTTCCTGCATTTAGAGAGGCAGAGAAGGGTCAGAGAGCTCCAGATGCTCCTGCTGCTTCTCAAGTGATTTGAATTCTAAATAATCGATATGCCACTGTGGGATATTCTTCAGCCTATCCTGAGCACCCACAGGATTGACTACTAACGGCTTCAGGATATCTTTTTGGAGTGACACAAATGTTCTGAAATTAGATTCTAGTGGTGATGGTTATGAATATGCTAAAAAAAAAAACAAAATGAAAACCCCCCACTGAATTGTACACTTTAGAAGGGCCAATATTATGGTATGTGAATTACATCTCAAAAAAACAGAAAGGAAGTGAAAACAGTATACTTAGGTCTGCATAAATTTAGGTTGGCTATTTATTTACATTTTGTAGGGTCTGGGCATAGTCTCAAAAATGAGGGGGTTTTTTTGGCCTCTGATCTAGTTTAGTTGTTGATGGTAAATAAAAAGGCAAAAAGGAGGGAGGAAAGCACAGGTATGAGCCTGGAATTCCAGGGTGTGCAGCTCCAGAGGCCTAATATGTGAAGAATAGGGAAAAGAGGACTTGGGGACCAGCCAGCTCTCACTTGCTCGGCCTAACATTCCAGAATTCTTGCTGCCCTTTGCCTCCATGTTCTCTGCCACCATCCTTTTACAAGCCACCATTATCTTGTAACTGAACTAATGTAATTGCCTCTTAAGTGCTTTATTCATTCCAGAAATATTTACTGAATACTTGCTAGTGTTGGGCAGTGTTCCAGGGACTGGGAATCAGCAGTGAACAAAACACACAGCAATCTCTGTACTCATGGAGCTGATATTCCAGCTGAGTCAGACAATAAACAAATGAATGTGCAAATTGTTTGAGGTGTTAGAAAATGTTAAGTCCTCTGGAGATGAATAAAGCAGAGGAGGGAAGTAGCGTGTGTTGGGTTGAAGAGTTGCAATTTTAAATTTGGAGGTGGGGAAGGCCTCGTTGAGAGGCCTATCATTTGAGCAAAGATTGACAGGTGATGGGGAAAGCCATGTGGATATTTGGGGGGAAAATGTTCTAGGCAGAGGGAACAGCCAGTGTGAAGGACTCAAGGTCAGAGTGGCCTGGAGCGGTCCTGTTTGTGGAAAAGCAGGGATGCCAGTGTGGCTGGGGGAGGGGAGGAAGCATAGAGGGCAAAAAGGTGAGGGGAGAGGGAACCCCCTAGGGCCTAGAGTCATCTATTCTTTCCTTTCTGCAAAACTTTCCAGCGGCTTCTAACTCCTAGCCTACAAAGTTCTGCTTGGTATAATCCTGCTCTCCCCTTCACGGCTTTGCCAAGCTCTTTCTCACCTCAGTGCCTTTTCCCTTGCTGTTCCCTCTGCCTGGAAAGACCTTCCCTCATTTCCTCCTGGCTGGCTTGTTCTTGTCATTCTAATCTCAAACATCACTTTTTCTGATGTTCATTATCGGTTTTATTTTTTTCTCGCTTTATTACTACCTAAAATGACCTTGAATGTTTTACATGTGAGTGATCTGTCTGCTCTCACAGAAAGGAAGCCCATGAGGTCAGAAGCATCCTCTGGCTTGTTTACCTGATATTTCTAGAGTTTTTCTTAATAATTATTTGTTGAATGCAAAGAGGAATTTGATAACCTCAGTCTCCTAGGTATTTCTCTGATTGAAGGGGTGGCTTCCACCGTAGCCTCTAAGCTTTCCCAAGGGGCTTAATACTGCATTATCCGGACAACCTTTGACCTGAGGGAAGACTGTTGGTATCTTGGGCTGGGACCCAGCATTCTCGCTCTCTATCTCTAGTAAGGACAATGCTTCGTGCCCTCCACTTTCTGTTTACCCTCAAGAACTTCCAAGGTTCCATCTGCTTTTCTTTATAATCTCATTTAAGTTGGCCAGCTCTCTAAAAACTGGGGGTGGGAGTGCATCAGGAACCATCCGGTGAAGAGAGTCTAGAGAATTCGTGTTACAGGTGGTTAAACAGGCCTACAGTAGGGAAAAAATATGTCCAGGAGAATTTGTAGAAAGTCCCAGATAGAAAAGTCATTAGACTGGGAAGTCTAACTTTGGGGGTTCATTAAAACCCTTAAAATTATGTAAATAATCTTATGATTATAGTCCTTTTTCTGAGAAGAGGGTTCATCAGTATCTTAAAGGATTTCTATAATGGCTTTAGGAGTTGAGAACACTTTGAGGGGCATGGACTCTTTGGGGAAAATTATAACTGAACTCTTTGGGGTGTCATGTTGCCATTCTCCTAGTAAATAGCAGTGTCAACCTCATAGTAGATTCCCAAAAACTATCTTTTGAATGAGCGAATGAATAAATGAATGAGGAATAAACAAATAGATTAATGGATTGATAAGTGAAAGCATCTACTCTATTTAATTCCAGTGCTCTTTTCACCAAGTCACAAATGTAAGAAGTTAACCCTAGCCCCAAAAGTACTGAGGACCTTTGATTCTCATCACCTCATGCCTGACTGCCCAGGCCCTCCAGAATGATCTCCTGGCTGGCTGCACATCTGTGCTTTTGGGGTTGGGCAGACCTTGAGAAACAAGCTATGAGCCCTCTGTTGGACCAGACTGTCAGCTTACTTGAAGATGGTCCTGTTGTATGTAACAGGCTCAAGCTTACCCTGTCTGACTTTGCCAGGTGTCAAGAAACCCAACTTCCTGCTCAGCTCCAGTCCTTGGGAGTGCAGCTTGGAGAGGGACGGAGATAGGAACCAGGACAGAAACCAGAGACAGGCGAGTGGCTGAAAGTCTGAACTTTCCTGCCTTTTCTGGGCATATACTAGTGATTCTCCTGGGGTATAGTTTAGTCTGGGACACAATAAAGTCCACTTTAAAAAATCACCAGGCAGGTTCTTATGTTTTAGCCTTCAGCCACAAATACTCAAACCGAGGTTCTGTGAACAATTGAGAAAGAAAGAGTTAGACCCAAGGCTGAGGAAGGTGAGACAGCTGAGAGGTGGAGAGTGTGTCTGGGGCTGGGGGCTGTTGACTTGCAGATTTCACTGTCAACGCCGCTATTGTGAGGCGAACTAGGCGGTGACTTTCATTAGGACCTCTGAGCCCTTCCTGCATTATCCAACAGTAGCTACTGGGAAAGAGCACTGGACCTGGAGTCTGGAAGCTTCGACCTGAGTCTTAGCTTGGCTACTTAAAAGCCAAAAGGGCCTGGTCTTCGGAGACAGAGAGAGCTGTTTCTCTCTCTGCCTGGCATGTGACCCCAGGCACATTGCTTCATTTTCTGAGCCTCAGTTTTCTCCTCTGTAAGAGAACCCTGATCCATTTTGATCCCCACCCTGTTAGCTCCTCCCCTAGTACTCGGTGATGAGCTCAGGAAGAGAGATTGTCCCCAGTCCCATTGGATTGCCCTGAGGGCAGCGGATGCCCTCGATTGCTCCTGGATCAGCCTTTTCCTTTGTTTTATGTTGAGGCCTCCTGCCATGTGCTTGCTCTGAGGAACCTCTCCTCCCCCAGAGTCTTTGGTCCTTCTCCTCCTTCCTAGTTGCTCCTCATAGCACTATTTTGATGACATTATTTACTGAGTCTTTTTAGACTAGGAAGGTGAAGAGTTCCATAACTTTTCTAGGCTCCTTGGTGACCCCAGGGAAATGAGAGAGAGATTCAGGGGTAGAGGGCAAGCTGATGGCAGAGCGGGAAGCTAGCTCTACTTCTTATGCTTGGATTCCACAACTGCAGCTGGTTCATAACGTGGACTGAGCAAAATTAGCGATTATTAAGCAGTCACAGAAATCTTTTCTTACCTACTGGTGAGAGGCTGGGTGCAGGCCAGGAGAGAGAAGCCGTTGCAGCAGAGATGGAATGATACCAGAGGATGTTTCTTGTACCCCACTTATTTCAGAGAAAGCTTTCTGGATCTTTTACAGCTCCCAGGTGATCCTAATGTGCAGCCAACTGAAAAGTAGAAGGCTAGAGTAAGAAAGCTCATAAGCCTGGGCTTCCATGAGACCCCCTGATCAACATAAAATGAGTAATACACGGTGAGTGGGCAGAGCTGTGGAGCAAGGAGCTAGGAGGCCCTAATCCCTCCTCTTCTGGGACACCGTGAAGCCTTGGCAACGGCACAGCCCTCTGAGGGACTCAGCCCCAGACAAGCACAAGCAGGGACTGGGCCCAAACTTCAGTTAACATCAGAATCACCAGGGAGCTTACAAAAAAGAGTACGGACTCCTAGGACCTAATTCAGGAAGTCTGAGGCTGGTTCTGGAATCTTCTCGAGAAACACTAACTTGAACTAGTGTGCACCAGAATCACTGAAAGGCATTTGTTTGTTAAATATCAATTGTTGGGTCCACCCCCTAGAGTTTCTGATTCTGTAGATCTGGGTTGGGGCCCCAGAATTCACACTTTTAATAAGTTTTCAGGTGATGCTGATTTTGCTGGTCTGGACCATTTTTGGCCCATACCAGAGCAAGGGGATTCAACCTTGGCTGGACAGTAGAATCGCTTTGGAGCTCTTGCAACTCTCAGCACACAGGCTCTAGGGTGGGACCAGGCATCAGGATTTTCTTTCCAACATTGCGTTATGAAAATTTTCAAATATATAGCAAAATTGAAAGAATTCTACAACGAAGAGCCATATAATCACCACCTAGATTCTTCTACGGCCATTTGACTTCGCTTGAGGTACCTATTCATCTAATATCAGGGTTTCTTAAAGCTCCAGCTCCCCAGTGTTCAACTTAATTTGAGGACAGGGCACTAGTGTTTCTGGGCTTCTCCTCTGTAAAGCTCTTTCTGGCTGTGATCTTCAGAATCTCTGCAGATACTCCTTATCCCCACCCCCTGAGATTTGCCAAGAAAAAAGACATGCATTTATTCGGCACACACTGAGTACACCTATCATTGGGGATCCCTTTCCTTTAAACTGAGTCAAGTGGGAGGTTTCATTTTCTGAAATGTTTTAAAACCAGAGAAATTCAGACCAAAGAGCCTAATATACTTAATATGCGGCCCTCTACTGGTGGGGAGGGTCCCGCTGTTGTCCCATCCTCAGGACATGACTGGATCTGGATGTGACTTGTCCTGGATCCTCTATCTAATAAAGATCAGGAGAGGATGAAGCTTCCAGACAGGGCTTTTGATTCACTGATCACAAGATACTGACCAACTGTCATTGTGAGATCTGTGTCTGCCCTCAGAGCTCAAGGCTTTGTAGGGGCAAGTAAACTGCCCTTCACAGTGCACTGTGGTCCTATGTGGTAAGTGCTCTGCCAAGTCCCCCACAGCTCACTAAGCATGGGAGATAGCCTTTGGAGCCAGCCCTGGAGGGAAAAATGATAAAGAATTGTGCTGTGCAGAAGCCCGTAGAAGGGCAAATCTGATCAGTAACCATCCCTCTTCCCATACTACTGGGCGCACAGCTGCTCCTGTGGGGCCTCAGATTCTAGGAAGAAGGAGAACCCACAAGCTTGCCCTAGGCTGCCTGAGGCCTGGAGTTTCCAGCTGGGCTGTGTACCTTTGGTTTTTCTTCTGTATCAGCTTCTGGCAGCTGGGGTGGAGTGGGGCCCAGAGAAAGAGGTTTTATGAAAGAGACAGTCTTGGTAGAGTAAGTGAATGTGTGTCCTTTTATTTCTAAGGAAACAGTGGAAAAGTTAGTCCATGAGGAAATCCAAGCCATGGTTCTTCCATGCTCCTCTGCCAGCCTGTTTGGAGTGAGACGTGAAGAGAAGGAAGGTCTGGAGAGACCAGCCCAGGGACTCTGCCATGCTGGACACAAGCCTGGCCTTGTTCTCCCGTGCGTTGAAGGGGAATCTGGGATTTCCTGGCTGGTCAATAGGGTCAGGGAGTACATTCTGAAATAAAGGGGGTTTTCCATCAGTTGCCAATGAAATCAGAGGAATTGCCATTTAGAAGCATAATTTTGTGCGGAGGTAGTTTCAGCTCTGCTGGTGACTGAAATCTGGAGCTGAGACTTCCTCAGACACTTTACTTCAGTCATTGTGAAAATGTAGAATTCCTTTTGGCCCCTCAGACTTGAGTCCCTTCTGCTGGGGCTTTTTAGTGTGATTCAACTAACTTTGTCTGTTTTCCAAGGTGTATTTTCATTTTACTGAAATGGTTTGCTGCTATTCTTCGAGACTTTAAGGGCCAATGGGACCTTGATCTCCCTGAGAACTGAGGTTGGCCAGTAGCTCCCTGGGCCCCTGGTGCTCTTAGCACAAGACCTGGTTAGAGTAAGTGCTCCACGGGCATCGTTGAGTCAGTGAACACTGCACTATTTTCCACACATCCCTCCCACCCCCCAAAAAGGCGAAGGTCGAACAGCAGGAAAGTAGTTTGTAATTCTGGCACAGGAATCAGGATAGAGTAGCATGTAGCCTTTTGAAAAAGCTAATTAAGAAGACTAGGCAGGAATATAAAAAATATAAATGGTGGGAAAATACTATTCCCTAAGTAGGTTGTGATTGCTGCTGCTAGAAAGCACAGTGTGTATGTTACAGTTAGGAACCAGAAGAAAAGGCAAATGGAAGTCATTGCATTAAGGCAGCGAGATTATGGGCAGTGACAGTTCAAAGCTTTTCTTAAATTTTAACTGTTATACCACTGATATAAGATCAAACCAAACCTCTGTGACAGTGTCTCATGATAGACGAAACCAGGACTTGGGTGGCCAGTCCTTTGCTTTTCCTGGCTAGACGAGTTCCTCATGGTCAGAGTCCATTTTGTTCATGCCGGCCCCCTACGGCCCCACACCTAGCGCATAATAAGTGCTCAAGAAATACTTGCTGAGCTAGTGGCTCAGTGGGTATCTTATGCCAAAGATTTAGGTCTTTTTTGAAGACACTCAGAGCTATTTTGATTGGAAGAGAAAATGACTTGGGAAAAAAATCACATCCAATCCACAAACCAACCAAAGGAAAAGTTTAAGTGCTTTGACCTCTTGTCTTGATTGTATATAAGTTGGCTCTTTTCAATTAAAGTGGTTTAGTAAATGTATAACCATTAATGGGATTTTTTTTTTTTTTTACCTCAGCTTTTTTGCGTGTGAATAAAATCACAGAAAAGGAGGAAAAAACTCTTTGACTTCATTCTGGGTTCAGAGTCTAGTAGGGGTGATAAAGACCTGCACTCAGAGAGAAGCGGCTGCCTAACTGACATCCCCTTGGCCTGGGATGCAGAATTGATAACTGCAGGTCAACCTTGCTCTTGCTTCAAGTGTGGGCCTCAGTGGAGCTGGGAGGCCGGGCATTCGCTGCCATCTTTCCCTTCTTGGGATCCTAGTGTGTACGTCCACGACTCTGCCAGCCTTGCCAGGGCCTTTATATCAGCATATGGAAGAACTTGGCTTATGGACGAGGAGCAATGATTGGTTTGGCATTTGCTAAGTGGTAAAGGTCTTGTCCCCAAATATTTCCTCACTGACACCCTGCATCTGAAATACCACTGCTAGTTGCTCCTTGAAGGTAGGGTTTTGAAGGCCCTGCTCAGGCACAGATCTGCAGAGGGAGCCTCTCTGGACCATTTCTCCAGTGAAAAGAGAATCACAGGTGATTCAGCTCTGGGGGAGATTAACCACCGAATCCAGTTGGGAATATTGTTTCTGGGAGCTAGCAAGGGAGGCCCAGAGCAATTCTATCTTATCTAGAGCATCTACCTGGAGTGCTAATATTAATTAATATATCCAGCCAGTTGGTCCCTCAACTAGCAAGACCCTGAAAGTATGGAATACAACACAGTGAATGGTTGGCTTCTTACCTATTTTCCAAGCAGTGCACTAAGCCTTCTACACATGCTACTCTCCTTCAATCTTCCCAACAACTTCGTGAGGGAGATAATATCCCTACTTTACAGGAACAAAAACCAAGGCTCAGAGATGTGATTTGCCCAGTGTCACGCAGCTAAACTTAGTAATGCTAATTAATAGCAAACAACCATTGAGCACTTACAACTAGAAGGCTTCCTGTTTCAACTCACTTAGTAAATCCTTGTGAAGGAAGTGGTATTATCACATTTTAACAAGTGCAGAAACTGAAGCACAGGACGGTTAAAGGCTCCCCAAGGCATCAGCTAACAGGTATCAGAGTGGGGACGTGAACCCAGGCAGCTCCACTCAACTGTGCTCTCAAGCCCTGTGCTGTATATGGTAATGTTGGATCCAGCTGTGTCAGGTCCACAAAAATGTACTAGAGTTCGCTGTATGCCAAGCACATACCGCTACCCTGGTGATCAGACCCAGTCGCTGCCCTCGCGGAGCTCCCATGCTGGTGTGATTGCACCAGGACAGTGCGGAGATAGGCCACAGTGGGGAAAGGGTTAAGACAGCCAGGAGCAGGACATCTGGAGGACAATGGGCCCTGCCTCCTGTCTCCCTCTGCCTACAAAGGGCAGTCAGGGATGACCCTAACCTCATCCTTTACGGCTACCCTGAGGTAATGATTATCCTCTTTGGGGGACCGGAGCAAGAGGTCAGGTGTCTCTGGGGCCTGTTATCTCTAGGACTTGGACCTCTGCGGGGTCTTGCTTCACACGCCACTTGTGGGGTTCTCACTATCTCTGCTTCACACTCACACCGCAGAATAGGATGTGCTGCTGATGGATCCTGTAAGAGAAGCTCCTCCCACGACGGCGAAGCCAGGATCAAAGGGACTTAAGTCGAAATTTCTGCTCAGGAGAAATTGTGCTTGGCTTTATCGCTCTGCCTTTGAAGGGTCTGGAGGGGCGTGACTTGATCTGGTTTGTGTTGTGAAAGCTGCCCCTTGCTGCTGCGTGGTGAAAGGATTACCAGGGCTTAAGTCTGGACTCTCCCTATTGGGTCAGCCCTATGGGAGCTCGTCTCAGCCCGCGCTCCGGAAGCCTGGCCTGAATTGGAGAGGTCCCCTCCATTCTGCACCCCTGGAACTCAGCCTCAGCTGATCAAATTCTATCCTCGGCTTCCTTAACAGTA
>NW_011888983.1:661567-675830 GCF_000151845.1 Pteropus vampyrus
CTATCTCTGCTTCACACTCACACCGCAGAATAGGATGTGCTGCTGATGGATCCTGTAAGAGAAGCTCCTCCCACGACGGCGAAGCCAGGATCAAGGGGACTTAAGTCGAAATTTCTGCTCGGGAGAAATTGTGCTTGGCTTTATCGCTCTGCCTTTGAAGGGTTTGGAGGGGCGTGACTTGATCTGGTTTGTGTTGTGAAAGCTGCCCCTTGCTGCTGCATGGTGAAAGGATTACCAGGGCTTAAGTCTGGACTCTCCCTATTGGGTCAGCCCTATGGGAGCTCGTCTCAGCCCGCGCTCCGGAAGCCTGGCCTGAATTGGAGAGGTCCCCTCCATTCTGCACCCCTGGAACTCAGCCTCAGCTGATCAAATTCTATCCTCGGCTTCCTTAACAGTACAATCCTCAGTGGACTGTGAGAGGGTTAAATGTGTTAATATGTGAAAAGTGCTTAGCGTACCGCCTACTCATAATTTACATGTGAGCGATTATTATTATAATCACACTTGGCCTCGTGAACAGAGGCAGACAGAAACCTGGGTCCGTCCTGGCTCCTTCCCCTTTACCAGCCAACTTTGAGCCTCCATTCTCACCTGTGGGCTGGGGATGGTTTGGCAAACCTGGCAGAGTTGTGTGCCCCAGCCTGCCTGGTAAATAGTAGGTGCCTCCTCCCCCAAGATCAAAGAAAATGGGTTTAAAATTTATGAGGCAGGTTTTGTTTCTGCTGTTTCTCCTTCTCCACTTCTCAATTGTCCACCCTCTTACCACCACCTTCCCCCAAGCTAACCATCCTTCAGTTCCCAGACCTAGTATGTCTCCCTGCAGCTTCTGCCTCAACTAGGATTACCCTTTGGTCTTTATTCCAGCTCTCCACCTCTGGGAAATGATATGTACCTTTAAAGACTTCTGCCTTTACTACACCCAAATGGTAAGAGAGACTACTTACTGGGCACTGACTGGGTATCTGGCTTTCTTCTTTTTTGCCATGTGCTAGGTCTTTGCACGGATGTGCTTGTTTGATCCTAAGTGTTCCTAGGAGGTTGGTGTGATTCTTACCCCCATTTAAAAGACAGAAAAACAGGCACGAGTGGTGAAACAACTTGCTTGATGCCATAGCTAGGAAGTGGCAGGTTTGAACCCAAGAAGTCTCAGTCTAAGCCCCAGCTCCCAATCACTCTATTTTCTTGCCACCATATGACCCTTATGTTTAGAATTTATAAGAAGTGGGAAAAAGAACATCGTCTTTGTCTTATGAATGTTGGAGCTTTATTTGCTTTTTTTTTTTTAATCAAAAGATATTTTACGCCAGAGTTGGACGTCCAAATTTCCCCTGGTGATATTCTCCTTTAAAGGAAGACATTCTTTCTAAATCCCACGGATCTCTTCTATACTGGGAAAAAGGCATATTTTCTCTTGCTCTGTCACCTGTAGAGAGAGGACACTGCCGATCAGCACATTCTTTCACATGCTTGAAAATAATCTTAAGATGTCTCAAAATCTCTCTGAGCCCGTTCTTCTCTGAAGCAAGAGAGACCTGGCCCCTTTGCACTAGGATGGTTTCCTGTCCTTGGCTTTGAGAAAAGTGTTCGGAGTTTTCCATGCTCTCTCCTTCCACTGGTTATGTTCTGGACAATGAGAATCATACGTAGGGTGCACATAGGGTCCGAAGCAAGTGTAGATGAAAAAGGGACCACATACTAAACCTGACAAGCTCAGGGGAGGCCTGCATGGCAGGCCCTACAAACTCGGAGACCAAAAGTAACCACATAGGATGATCTGCACATAAAAATTCATAACTAAGAATAAGTCATGGCAGGTAGTCAGGTCTTAGGCCTGCAGCTTCCTTGACAAAGGTCAATCTTAAGTGAGCCTATCTGTTGTCTTTTGCTTGTAGGATAACATACCTTTGAAATGTCAGAGTAATATTCTTTTCCAGACCCCTCAAGGCTCAACAGCCAGCACCAGATCTTGAAACTACAAAACCTTTCATTGTTATCTTGTTCCCCCACATACCATCTCTATGTTAATTATTAACTATCCTGTACCCACCGATGAAAAAAAGTATGTCTCTCCATTTTCCTTTTTATGCAGTTTCAGAGATGTCCCCTGCTTTGCTTTTTCCTGCCCCCTTGACTTACCACGTAACACTCCTTGTGTCCTCCTTTGATTCTAATGTAGAAAAGAAGCTGCAAAACTGCCATTCTCCAGAGCATTCTCTTAATTTGTTGAGATTTTGCTTCCTGGCAATTCTTGTCGATTTGGTTCAAATAAACTCATAAAAATTCTCTATAGGTTTGGCTGTTTCTTACGTCAACACAGAGCACACTGGGGTTCTCTGTCCCTGCTCGGAATTTTATTTTAGCTTAATTTGTTGTTTTCATATTCCAGAATATTTAGAAATGAAATAAAAGTATAAAGAAGTAGGAAAACAAGGTATCCCTAAGACCTCCTCTCCTGACATCTTATGCAGATTAGAGTTTGTTTTGAACCCTGAACCTGAGGGCCTGCCTGTGTGCTGGGCACTGCGGCAAGGACGCGGTCCTTGCCTGAGGTTCTTACACTCTGAGCTGGTGAGCATTGAGAACAGCTTTGAACAATTTCCATTTCAACCAGTATTTACTGAGCATCTATGTGGCCAGGGATTCTTCTGCACACTTGGAGTATAACAGCAAATAAAAAAATCCCTTTCCTCAAGGAGTTTACATCATAGTGGGGCAGGCAGACAGAGTTGATAAATGCTGTAGAGAAAAGGAAGGGTCAGGGGTACAAGGTGTATGTATGGAGACTGCAGTTTTAAACAGGGATCAGAGCCTTCTTAAGAAGGTAAGTTTTGAGTCAAGACTGGAACTAGGTGATGGATTTAGCAATGCAGGTATCTGGGAATACAGTTTCATTCAGGCAGCAGGGATAGCTAAAGCCTCAGAGAAACAAGGTCCAACACAAACATCAGGAAGGGGCCACCCAAAGGATAAGGAGTCTGAGAAGGGGCCAAGGAGAGGGAGGAAGAAGGGCTTGCATGCCTATGTTAATTGCATTGTGTGGCTGCCCTGCTGGGTGGGGTGATTTACCAGACCCTGGGGACTAGCCTCCAACCAAACCTCTAGACCGCCAGATATGGCCTTGAGTTAAGTCTCATACCCCCTGGGCTTCTGTGGCCACATCTGTAAAAGAAGACAGCCAACATCTAGGTGCTCCCTGGCCTCCTGCCTGCCATTCCTCTGAGTGTACTTTGTAATTATAGTAGTAATAACAGTCATAACAATAATATTAATAACAGTAATGTTGCAAATAAGGCGGCAATAGCATCATCTTTCTCAATAATAAGTTAATTATTCTTATTATTGAGATTTTTAAAAATTAAAAGTAAAACCATCTAACTTCTGTGGCTTCTGAGGAAAAGAAAGGCAAGAGAACAGTCTTTGGTCGGGAAAAAAAAAATTAGGTGAAAGAGGCCAAAGGCTTCCTCTCACAGGCGTTTAACCGTCTTCCCTTTGTGGGAACTGTGTTCCAAGGGCCCCTCTTGGCTGCTTGCTTCTTGAGAGTATTTCCTTAGCTGAGCTCCAGAACATCCGCAAGCAGCCAACTGTCAGTTTGGGAACGTTTGAGAGGTATTATGCAAAAGGTGAAAAAACGGTCTTTGACAAATTGAAAAAAAAAAGATAAAATCTGGCAAAGTTCCCTAGCCTTTAAGCTATAAGGGCCAGAAAGCAAAATTGTGTTCTCACTGAGTTGCTAAAAGGAGGGATTAGAGAGCACCATATCGTCAGACAATTGGTTTTGCCCAAACTCTTGTGATTCTAGGGAAAGGCTTTCCTTACCCATGACAGACAGGAGTGTTTGGTTTTTTAGTTTCAGGAGAGAGGTGGAATGTCCTTGTTGGGGAAACAGGACTAACAGAGAAAAAGCCCCCCAGGAAAGTTTATTCAGTAAGGAGAGCTTATGTGAGGGGTAACAGAACTGGTAAGATTCAGGGTCAGAAGTCAGATTACCAAAAGTCAAATCCTACCTGCATTTATACCTCTCTGTGCCTCAGTTTCCTCATCTGCATAATAGGTGTAACTTCACGGGGCAGTTATGATGATCAGGTAGATTAATACACAAGAAGTCCTTGGAATGGCACTTGTGTCCCAGTGAAAGCCAACAGTGCGTGCTTTTGTCTTTGGGTTACATGAGTTCTTCCTAAGTAACGTCTGAGCGTTTTTCATTCAAGGCTGCCAATTTAGGGGACATTTTCAGTGCAACATACTTTCAGGTCAGGTATCTATCTTCTTTCTAAGATTTTCCTCAATCTTAAAAGAGCCACCATTTTCTAAGCCAGCACTGTCCAATAGAATTATAATACAAGCCATAAACATAGGCCGCTATATATGACTTCAAATTTTCTAGTAGCCACATTTAAAAAAGTAAAACAAAACAGATGAAATTAATTTTAATATTTTTTGACCCAATATACCCAATAATATATTATCATTTCAACATACATTCAATATAGGAATTGTTAATGAGATTTTACATTCTTTTCCCCTTACTACAGCTTTGAAATTCAATGCATATTTTACAAATACAACGCATTTCAATTCAGACTAGTGGCATTTCAAGTGCAATAGCCGCATGTGGCCACCATGTTGGACAGTGAAGTTCTAAATGACAGGAAGATCATTCTTGGCAGTGAGCTTGGATGGGCTGGTCAGGCTGGACCCTGACTCTCTCCCAACCGCTACAATGATATCCAGAAGGGCCTCTGAGATGAGGGAGGTCTTCTGGTCACACGGAACAAGGAGGATCTCGGTGCCAACCGTACAGGTCTAAGAGTGTGGTTTTGAACTGAGATCTCTTGAGCAAGCTCTTGCTTGCCCCTAACGGTCTTTTCCTCCCTCCACACTAACCCCATCCTCCATTTCCACCTGTCTTGAGGATTAAGTTCTAAAATCAGTTTATTAATGATTATCAATCTCTATTAAGATGCAAATGTTGAAGTAATACCTTCACTAAGTATCAACTGAGACTAACTAAGGTAATTGAGATAGAGATTAGGATGGGAAACAGAATGCCAGTTTGGAAGCCCTGAGAAGTGGCCTTGTTTAAAAGTCAGCAGTGATAAGACACTCCTGCAGAGCTGATTCCACAGGGTCCTGGCCTCTAATGAGCCCTGTCAGCACAATTCACTTAGTTCTAATGGGACCCGTATTAACTAAAGGCAGCAACTGGGAGAGTAAGAGTAGACACCAACGTTCCAGGCACCACGGGTCTGTATCTTTCCAGGTGAATGAATCCAAATCTGAAAACTACATCCCTTAAAGTAGGAATTTTCAGACTCGTCCTGCCCATCTGTTCCCAGCACCCAGAAGGAGTGGGAGAAATGCCCTTTGATTCTAGTCAAGGATATTTCAGTTTGGTCTTTCAAGCAGGATGTGCCTTGGGGAAGGCTGGCTTGATTTTGAGGACAGGACCTCCTCTCTTTACCTCCGCCTCTTCCCATTCTGTTGTTGCAGGGTGAATTTGCTCATCTTTCCCCCAAGTCATTATTATGAGTCTGTGAGAAGGGAGTCTCGTCTCCTTATTTCCAAGTTCTTGGGAAGAGTGGAAGGGATCTCACTTTCACTCCCCTGAGCTAGTGGTATCATTAACTCCATGAATACTCTAAAATGTGAAAAGAAGTTCTAGTCTTCTTTCAAAAGTTGATTCCTCATGAGAAAAAATTTTATCTCAATGTATTAACTGTGACCAAATGGTTAAGCTTCTAAATAGCATTTCACTAAGCAATTCTGTTCATTTTTTATGTTTGTAATCAAGACCTAAAAAAAAAAAAAAGCCTAGAGTCTGGCAAAAAAATAAGAACCAACTAAAGTGTAGTAACTTAATTGGTAAATGTGGTCAGCCTTGAAGGATTGAAATCAACGGGCCGTTGAAAATCTAGTTGATGCTCTGTGGTTACAAATTAAGAAGAAAGAACGTCTTTCTTCCTTAGTGGCCAATAATCTTAAATATAATTGGAGATATGTAGGCGGAATTTCAATATGAGTGTTTTGGTGAGGAGTGAGGTTGGGTTGTGAAGCCTTGGCAATATTGTCACTGAGTTTGGGAACTTGGATAGTTTGCTTATCTACAGAGGTGGTGAATTGATGGATGGGTTATGGAATTGGCTGGCATCGAAAACCAAGTTAGTTCTGGGAACATCTGTGGGACTAGGTAGTGCCAAGTGTATAAAGTAAAATCCATAAAAAGATGTGAGAGGGAACCCAGTGTGCTAGTGAGTAGTGTGTGCCACTTTGAATTACTGAAGCAGGACATAACAGTGGTAATCTCTGGATGGAAGATGATGAAGGATTTGTCCTTTCTTTTAAGTCCTCTCTTGCCACTCCCCAACTACCCATACTTTTCCATAGTAAGCATTATTAATTTTTTAATTAGAGAATGAAAGATCTAAAAATAATTTAGAATAGTATCGATAGATAGTATATCTTGGGAAAAAGATAAGACTTAAAAAGTCAAAGAATCTGAGTCCCCCTAACCCACATGTCTACTCCTGTCCCTTCATGTCTAAAATTTTCCCTAAAAGATTTGTTTCCAATATTTTTGACCCTCGTGAGAATATTTCTAAGAGAAATAACACATCCCCCTGTCCCCAGATATTTATATCGGTGATGTTCAGCATGTGGCTCTTCCATTGCAACTTTTGGTTTTTCAAAGCCCTATAATTTTGGAATTGGGATATCTTATTCTACTAGACTCAAGGTAGCATTTGAGAAGTCTTTATGCCTTTTTTTTTTTTAAGAATTTATTTTTAGAGCAGTTTTACGTTCACAGTAGAATTGAGCAGAAGGTACAGAGATTTCCTATATACCCCCTCACCTACTTTTTCTTCCTGTCAAATTGTAGGCCCAAAGTATGGTGGGGGAGCTCTTACACTCCCCCCATTCCCAGTCCAAGATTAAAACACTGAAGTTCCCAAACTTTTATATACTTGGCAACACCTGGGGAGGCTTCTGGACTAGGGCCGTGGAGATCATGAACAAGGGGGGTTACTGATCTTGGGAAATTAGATGTGTGGCTATAGTGATGACAAGGGAGGAGCTAGGGGAAAGAGCCACTGGCCCAGCTGGGAATACCCATACACCTATGTCCTCTCCCAGTACACCTATCCTGCAGGCACCCTTCGATTGATACTCAGCAAGGGACTAAGAACACAGTAGTAGCTTTTCTCTTGAGACCAGAAGTGTCAAGATACTCTTTTCTCTTGGCCACAGTCTCCCCATGCACAAAAAGGGGAGATGTAGAAATGAGAGTAGAAGTGGAAAGAAAGGGAAACTCAAAAGCGACGAGATCCATGAATAAAGGAGTTGCTTTTTGGGAAAAAAAAAATTTTTTTTCTGCAAGGTCCCTTTTATACTCAAGAGATGTTTATTTATATGGATTTCAAATAAGATAAACATGTCTTTTTAAAAGGTGGATTTTTGAAAAGTGTTTTACTGTGAAAATTCTCAAATATGTATTAAAGTAGGGACACCAGGATCATGAGCCTCCATCTACCTATTGCTCAGCTTTTGCAATTATTGGTCCACTTCAATATCTCTCTCAACCCCACTCCTCAGACTGGATTATTTAGGAGCAAATTCCATCCATTTTATCATTCCAAACAGAACCACTTCAGTATGTACCTCTAAAAAAAAAAAGAAAAAAAGAAAAAAAAGAAAACCTATAAAAAAAGAAAACTACTAAAAGGTAGATGTCTGACGATTTACAAATCCTAATTTTCTCATAATTCTTCATGTGTCACTGGACTTTGAATTAGGAAACTTGAGTTCTGCACCTGGTTTTGCCACTCATCAGTTGTGTGACCAGTGACAAGACATGTAGCTTTCTGGATCTGCACTTTTCCCACCCGAGTAAGTGAAGGAGATGATTTCTAAGGTCACTTCCAGTTCCAGAAATCAAAAATTCTTGCAAGGGGCATCCCTTAAACCTCCATAGACATATAGACTTGGTACAGGATCTATTTGCTCTGTGAGTGTGTGTGTGTGTGTGTGTGTAGAGCCAACAAAGTCCCAGAGGGTGATGAGTGGTGGAATCTTTAATTTGGAGCTTTAAAAAGGAAACGAGCCTTGAAACCATCCCTTGAGCAGTTTTGTGCTGCCCTCAGTCTCTCTTCTGACAACCTCAATTCATCTTTAAATTTTTTAAAAAATTTTAATTAAACGAATATAATTCAACATTATGTTAGTTTCAGTTGTACAGTATAGTGGTTAGACATTTACATAATTTATGAAGTGTTTCACCTCCCACCCCTGATAAGTCTAATAACTTCTTGAGACCATACAGAATTATTACAATACTATTGACTATATTCCCTAAACTGAACTTTACATCCCTGTGGCTAGTCTGTAACTGCCAATTTGTACTTCTTAATCCCTTTACCTTTTTCACCAGTCCCCCAACTTCCCTCCCATCTAGCAATCACCAGTTTGTTCTCTGTATCTATAAGTTTGTTTCTGTTTTTGTTTTGTTTATTTTGTTTTTTAGATTCCATATATAACTGAAATCACACGGTATTTATTTTACTCTGTCTGACTTATTTCACTTAGCATAATACCCTGTAGGTTCACCAATGTTGTTAAAAATGGTAAGATTTCATTCTTTTTTATGGATGAATAATATTCCATTGTATATAGGTACCACATCTTCTTTATCTATTTGCGTTTTGATTGGAGCATTTGATCCATTTACATTTAAAGTAATTATTGACAAGCATGAAGTTATTGCCATTTTATTGTTTTCCGATTTTTTTTTTTAGTGTTTTTCTGTTCCTTTATCATTCTCTTGCTTTCTTCTCTTGTATGTTGATGACTTTCTGTAGTGTTGTGTTTAGATTCCTTTCTCTTTATTTCTTGTAAATCTCTTGTAGATTTTAGTTTGTGGTTACCATGCTTTGGCGGCAGGGTCTGTTAATTTCTTGGACAAAGACTAACTGGTGTCCTATGCTAGGGTGATTGTAAGGATATAAAGATACCCATTTTACAGGTCAATTAACGGAGCGTGAAGTAAAGTAGGTATGTTTAAGGTTGTCTGGTAAATGAAGAATTAAGTCTGGAATTTGTCTTTTAAAGTTATGGAAAACATGTTTATTGTAGAGGTTGAGGATTAAGGAAAGATAGGGGTCCTCTTTGGTTAATGGAGGATATTTTGGGCAAGAAGATAGTACCCAGCTCAGAGAAGCACTGCCAATGTGACCCACACCACTTGTGCCATGAGCTTTCGTGGGCACTTTCTCATCGATTTTCCACACTATTGTTAGAACTAGGACAATGGGACCATGAAGAGTAGGTGGCCCAGCATCTCAGCTGGTAAGTGAGGGAGAAAGCTTTCTGACCCAGAAAGCTCTGGCCGCCACTGCAGCATTTGTCACGCTCCTCTTTAGCTTGAAGAGAACTAGGGAAATGAAACTGGGGGAAGGCTATTTGGAAAAAAGTAACCATTGGTTGTCAGTGTACTAGGAGAGGAGCAAAAGCTTATAAATGCTGCAAATTAAAAAAAAAAAAAAAAAACATCACGACCCAAAGAAAGAAAAATAATGTACCCAAGTGGGAAAAGCTTCCAAAATTACCATTTTAAAGCACAAACTCTAAGCAATTCTGATGTTTTGCAGGGAATTAATTGAAGGTATTGACAGGGGATAATTTTTTTTTGTTGCCAGGGTTTTAAATTGGGGGATAAGATTTAAAAAGAACAAAGATGAGGGCTGTTATTTTAAGCTGAAACCAATATTTCGTTGTGGGGAACTCACTGGATTTGGGAGTTTGGGTTGGTTACTGCACTCAGAGGAGTTTCTGGACACACTTCCAGCTGGTTCTCAGGAGGGTCAAAACGTACTTTCTTTGTAACCCTTGTGGACTTGCACTACAGCCACTCAGCAATTAGATTCTTAGGCCTGTCCTTAGCAGGAAGTGGTAAAGGAATCAGCAGGAAGCTGAAACCAAGGGAAAGGAAACTCCTCCCTTCTGTCAAAGGACAGGCCAAGTGAGGATAAAATGGCAAGTGGGAGCTGTAGGGACAGGCGCATTGAAAGGAAGCGTGGTCGAATCTTGAATGGAAGTAGGGAAAAAGCAGGTGCGTTTATTGTGTGACTGTGGTATTTACTGTGTGACTTTAATATAGCGCTTGTACCTGGTGTTCCTCAGTCCTGCAGAAGTCTGCACATAATCCCCAGGACCTGGGAAAATGTTGTTCCTTAATTCACAGGGGCAGTGGTGTGTGTGTTTTCTGAGGGCCAGCAGCCCACCGAGAGGAGAACTTCCCCTCGTTTCTGATTTCCAACTTATTCAAGGCCAGAGGACCTGAAACATAAGTTGAAAAATTTTACCAGCAGAAAAGATGAAAGTATAAATGGAATAAAATCGTAAGAAATACTTAGTTCAAAGGAGCAGAGAAATGCAAGATTATTTTTCTGTTTTGCCCAGTTCTTTATAATAGAAAATACTCTCTCTATTCTTGAGGGAGAGGGAGAGACCTGTGATCGAACAGAAGAAAGTGAGTGCAAGGAGAAATTGTTTATCTGAAATCTGACAACACTTTCTTGTAAATTAGAACTCAACTTTGAAGTTTCACTTCTTGAGCTTGGCTTAGTGACTCTTGATGAAAAAGAAAATTAAGACTATTTTATGTGGAAGGCCTCAGGGATGAAAAGACAGCATCTAGCTCCCTTATCTCATCAACAGTTCAGCGGACTCTTAATGTTAGCAAGCTCTTGTTGAGATTGTAACCTGAAGAAAGGCAGAACAAACTGCACTAAATGCTGATGCTACTGTTTTAGTGGGGAAAAAATTTCTAACAGGCAAGTGGCGAACAACAAAGCTTTTGAAAAATTAGACATGGGGAGAGTAATGCAGTTTCATAATGGATATGAATAGTTATTTTGCTGCCTTAAAAAAAATCTGTCTGGGTTTTGATGTGGATCTCTTTCTATTTGTTCAGGAAATTGTGACGTGTATTCTGGGCAGGGTCTGAGGTTTTAGAACTCTTTCTAAAAGGGACAGAGAACGCCCTGCTACATTTCCTAATCGTGAAGTTGGCGTGCAGGCAGAAGAGCTGAAGTGAGCTGGCCACGATGCAGGTGCTTCTCCAGTGCAGAAGGCTGGTCCTGGCTCTCATCCTCATCCTGGTTTTGGATTCTTCAGTTCAAGGTAAGACTCAGGACTCTTGTTCCTCTGTAATCTTCTTTATAAGCCCCAGAGTCCACACAAAAAGTAGTATTAACTTTAAGGTACATAATGTATTACATTGTGGGAAAGTAGGCAAAGGAAAAGGATTTGTGGCGGCTGAACTCTAGTGTGAGTTTGGTTAAGCTGGGTACCAAGAAAAATTAAACTCTCAGGCGGGTGCAGCCTTATAAACTCCTACAATGATTAAAATGTGCTATTTTATTTTTGGATGAAAATGTATGGTTTATAAATTTTTAAAAGCTCAGGAAAGGAATAACGACCTGTTGCATGGAGGAGATGGCACCTTTGAGTGTTTTGGAGTAACTATCCGAGTGTCTACATCAATCCCAAGTTGTAATACATTGCAGTGCTATCATAATCATTGTAACACTGGGAAGAGCTATTTTTAAATAAGAGTAAATTTGTGAGTATTTTTTCTTCTTTTTTTAAAACTTGGTTCTTAGTGAAAATTCAATTACGGTTAGGCCTAGTTAATGCAAACTCTCTCAGATTTTAAAGAGAGGCCAAAGAATTTTAGTATTTGTGTTGTTGCCGAGAGAAATAACACATTTGGAAATTTCTTGTTAAGTTTCTGTCATTTAGGGTTGTTTAGTAAGAATGAAACAACTTAAAACCTTGAACGACTAAGAAAATAGGAATGATCAGTTTTGTGAGAAATATATAATTTCTTCTCCTTTGGCAAATAAGGGATCATGTTTAAATACGGCAGAAGGTCATGGCCTGATAAATAGATGAGAGAACGTATAGTAGAAAAACATTAAGTTCCCCTAAATTGTAAAGGAAATATTGAGTCATGGTGACACACATGTCCCGGATTTGTTCCTTCGAAGTGACTTCTAGTTGTCTTGTTTTTAACTTCTGGTGGAAATGAAATTGTACAGATGATCTCACATACATTCATTATGAATTGGAAATTTGTAAGAATTTATAAAATTTATAAAATTATTTTTTCTTATACAATTACTCAAGAAAAAACAGCAAGTAATGTTGAAACTTTTTTACTAATCTATTTTTCAAAGTATAAAACATTTGTTAATTGTAGGGAACAGGCTTTATTTGGATCTTAGGGAAAATCTTCAGCTTGATGAAATAATTCTGTAATGTGTTCTGTAATAATTCTGTAATGTGTTCTGTAATAATTCTGTAATGATGCAGAGCAGAGAGGTTCGTGTTTGAAGCCCAGACCAGTGTGACCAGTGGTGCCGGGTCTACCCCAACTAGAGCTATATGAGTCTTTAGATCTTCAAAATTTCCCAGAAATGTCACATTCTCCACTGAGATTCAATAGGTAAAACTAGAATTAAAACAAAAATGTTCCTATGTAGTAGGTAGTCATCAGAAAGAAATGAGGAAAGAAACCATTACAAAATTGTATAAATTCACTTGTGTCATCACTTGGTAGGTTTAGCTCTGTCTTGGAAACAAACCAAAAAGGAAAGAATGAATTGAAAAACTAGGGTGTTTCTAAAGGAGAAGTACACTTCGTGTTGGAATGAAGAGTTTGTGCCTACTTCTGAATAAAAAGGGAAGCAGATGGCTACCCACAGTGGCGTGTGAGTGATAGCAGCTCAAGGCTGCACTGCAGAGAGCCACGCCACTATTTGACTGTACATCCATCTGATGACAGATGTGATTCGATAGCATTATTTCCCCGCCTCTTAAAAATGTTTTACTTAAACCATTGGTTTGATTGCGCTGATAAAATTAATTAGGCTTTTGGCTTGCTTTTACAGAATATTCAAAACATCTTAGGTTACTATATTTGTTTGCTAGGGCCTCAATAACAAAGTACCACAGTCTGGGTGGCTTAAACAACAGAAATTTATTTCCTCACAGTTCTAGAAGCTAGGAGTCCAAGATCAAGGTGTTGGCAGGGTTGGTTTCATTCTGAAGCCTTTCTCCTTGGATTATAGGTGGCTGTCTTCTTTCAGTACCTCCACACAGTCCTTCCTCTGTGTATGTCTGTGTCCCAATCTCCTCTTCTTATAAGGACACCAGTCGTATGAGACTAGGGCTCATCCACATGACTTCATTTTACCTTAACTAACTCTTTAAGACCTTGTCTCCAAATACAATCTCATTCTGACATACTGGAAGTTCGGACTTCGACATATGAATTGGGTGGAT
The DNA here is from genome assembly GCF_000151845.1 of Pteropus vampyrus. Taxonomy (NCBI): domain Eukaryota; kingdom Metazoa; phylum Chordata; class Mammalia; order Chiroptera; family Pteropodidae; genus Pteropus; species Pteropus vampyrus. The sequence continues at coordinate 674,909 of NW_011888983.1, forward strand.
GCAATTCAGCCCCTATCAGTAACTGCAAGTCAAACTCAAGTAAAGACATTGTATAAAATTGTTTCTACTATGTATAAAAAAAATCGGAAGCTTAGCAATGTGTGGGAGACCCTGGAGAGCACAGATGGCAAATCGATTTAATGTAGAGCTCCAACGGATTATTGATGATGCCTGTGAATCCTCTTTTATTGCCTCTCTTTTTCAAAGATATCTATATAGAGAGAAATTGGAAAATCCGTGAGCAGGTGTGGCCAAGAGGGTCAGAGCCAGACCATGTATCTACTCCACATTGTCTCTTGGATCACAGTGATGATATTGATTCTACCCGTGTGTAGGGCTGTTTGGTTGTAATGTGATTTCACATCCATTCTCTAGTAAATGATCATCACATTCCCTGTGAGGAGGAATTAACACCAATTTAGTCAGGAAAAAAACTGGATCTTACATTCATCATCTCACTTGCTCTTTACTTTTTGCAAATAATTTAAGAGACTTGCCCAAGGCTCATTACAACGAATTAATGACAGAAATGGTCATCTGCTTTCAATGTCAGAGTTAACTTTCTACTCCAACTTGGCTGTCTTCTTGGTGGATTAGAGATTTTCTTTATTTAAAACAAACAAAAACTTACAAAATACATAAAATGGTTTTCACCCCTGCCCCCACGTGGCCGTATCTGCTCAAGTTTCTCTAACACCTGCAGCAAGTCCCCATTAAGATTAGGAAATCAGAAAAATGTGATGATATTGGGGGAAAATTGGTACTACAATCTAAAAAGATGCAGAGAGTTTACAGGGGTAAGTTATTTGCTCTGGTAACGTTTATTTATAGAAAGCATTTTGGTAAAACAGGACCAATGAAAGAGAGAGAGAGAGAGAGAGAGAGAGAGACAGAGAGACAGAGAGAGACAGAGAGACAGAGA
>NW_011888983.1:676930-688561 GCF_000151845.1 Pteropus vampyrus
AGCAATTAAATTCCAAACTTAGGCTGCTTCAGGAAAGAGAAGAGAAAGAAAGAACTACAATGTATTAAATACCTATCAAATGCGAAGCCTTGTGCTGGGTGTTTCACACACATTTATCTTGCTTAAACAGGAACTCTTTAGGATACTACTATTTACATTTGAAAGATGAGAAATTGAGAATCAGAGAGCCATTAAATGGTAGAATAGAAATTTAAATTCTGGTCTCTCTACAAGCTCTTTTCTATCAAAGATTCGTCTTTGTTCTCCTTATCAGAGAAACTAGCACTTAAGAACTCTGACCATGGTGTGAATCTAAGAACCTAACATTTATATCTCATTAGATTTATTACTGACCCCATTTTATAGATGAGGAAATAGAGGTACAGGGAGGTTAAGTAAGTTGGTCAAGGTAACACAGCTGGTAAAGGGCAGACATTGTGATGTCAACTTGCTACCTTACCTCCAGCTTCCAGGCAGTGACAGAGCTAATCCATTTTGGATTTCTAGCTGTCCCAAACCAGACATTGTGGGCTATATTCAGGAATCAGGGAGAAGATTGTGATATAATAATAATTCCAAAGAAAGGAAAGAGAGAGAGAGAAACAATGGGGGAATATTTACTATTTTTCTACATCAGTCTTTCTTTTGTTTATATTTTTAAAGAAATATTGTTTATTACACAAATTTAGAAAATGAAGTGAGAAAAAAATCACTAGAGTCTACCACTATAGTTATTTTTGTGTATTTCCTCCCATCCCCCATATTTGTTTATGTGGTTGCATTAACAACTATTATGCATGCGGAGTGGTATTCTGCTTTTTTCACTCATTTTAAAATATAGATTTTTTTATGATGCTACATATTTTTTTCCATAACCAACTACTTTTTTTACCATTTGGTTAATATTCTCTCATATGAATGCCTCATAATTTATCTGAGTATTTTCTATTGTTTTGACTACTTAGTTATTTCTCTATTTTAAATAATATTAAAGTGAACAGCTTCATGTATTTTTATACTATATTTGACCTATCTATAGATACATATAAATATGTCATGTACATATCTTAATGGCATAATAACTTGGCAATGTTGTATAGTATTGTAGGCTATACCTTAATTTATTTAACATTTAACTTTCCAATCTTTTACTATTGGAAAAAAAAGCTACAATGATCACAGCACTGTCTTTTTTTCTTAAATAGTTGTGACAGACTAGGATATTTCAACCTGTCTGTCCCTTTGTAAATAGAGAGTCCTGTTCTTTTGAAATTTCTGACTATATCAGAAGGCAAAAAAAGAGCCCAAGTTTTTATCTACTTTTCATTCCTAAGAGCACCCTGAAGAACTAGGACTCTAATATTGCAGGTGTACCTCACTTGGTGTACCTCTCAACCTTTCTGAACGTGATTCAGCTCATCTCTATAAGAAGAGGTAGGCTTTGGGGTCAGATACAGGTTTGAATCCTGGGCCCTCTACTTAGCACTTGTGTGGCCTTAGTTTTCCTTTGTGTAAAATGGAGATAATAGTACAAAAATAATAGTTAATATTATCAAGTGTTTACTGTGTGCCCGGCACTATGTTAAGATCTTTACATGCATTTTCTCATTTAATTTTTGTGACCAGCTTATGAAAAAGAGACACTGTTAGTATCTTCATTTTGCAGTGAGGGCTCAGGGAAGTGAGTTTCACAGCTCACCAGTAGCAGAGCTGGGACTTCACTCCAGGCAGCTGATTGCAAAGCCTATTCTCACCTTCGACTCTGGGCTACTTCCTAAGGGTGTTGAGAGAAGGGCAAATGATATATATAAACGGCTGGCATGTGATGGGTGCTCCTGTTAAATTAATGGTCAGAAAACCTGTCCACACCTTACCTTCTAGCAAATTTAGAATCTATTTAATCAAACATTTCTCAGGGACAGAGAGATTAGAAGCCGTGTAAAAGATACCTATTAACCACACAGGTTCCTTGTTTGAACAGGTTCACCTGTGAGGAGAGCCAGGTACCAGTGGGTCCGCTGTAATCCTGACAGTAATTCTATAAACTGCGTTGATGAAAAGGGACCAGAGTTCGACCTACCTCCAGGGGAATCCAACAGAATCCTCTCTCCAAGGACTGACCCTTTTTCGTAAGTGGACTTTCTCTCCTTTTACTTTCACAAACCTCTGTTGAGATCTTGGCATGGAGGTGGGAGGGTTGTCCAGACTATTTTTCTTCAGGCTCTTGCTTTGGCAGTTTGGTTTTCATTGCACAGTACATGGTAAAACTGTACAATGTTTACTGGTGTACGAGATGTACAGGAACACATGATTCATCTATACTTTTGCAAAGTCTTGTTGTGGCAGAGACAAAACTTAAGTGAAAAATTTGTGAAAATAATTGGTGAAATGAATTTGGTGAAAATATTTTTCACCAACAGGTATTGAAAATGATTGAACATCATTTTATTTGTGTAAATAGAGCCCATTAGATACTAAAATCTAATGGAAGTCCATTAACTGAATGGATAAACAAAATGTGCTATATCCCTAAAGTGGAATGTTATTTAATCACAAGAAGGAACAAAGTATTTACACACGGTACAACGTAGATGAATCCTGAAAACATTACGCAAAGTAGAAGAAACCAGACACAAAAAGCCACATATTATATGATTCTATTTATATGAAATGTCCAGAAGAGACAAATCCACAGAGGTAGGAAATACAGTAGTGGTTGCCAGGGGCTACGGGGGAAGGAGGATAAAGAGTGACTGCTAATATGTGTGGGATTCTTGAGGGGTGATAAAATGTTCTGGATTTAGGCAATGGTGATTAAAAAGAAAAAAAAAGAAAAATTTGAGAAAGGAAGACTAAATGGCCATGACTTACGAAAAGAAAACCAAAACTCTCCTTGATCAAATAAAACCTGCTTTAAACTTGCAAAAAAGATTCAATAGGAATTCATAAGTAACAAAAATTTGAATTGTATTCGAATCCATTATTTCAATGAATATCAAAGTTATATAACATACAGCAAAAATGCATTATGAAGGATTACCATAAAAGTTTTAATCCTCAGAGTTAAACCTAAAAAATCATTCTCCTCAAAGCCAGGTAAATCGTCATGCCCAAACCAGGTAAGTCCATTATCACTTTGGGGATCCTGGTGACTCTCTGCATTCACTGTATAAGAGATGACATCATCACCATTCTCAAAATGCAGCTCTACAGTCCTGCCCCCGTGCTTTTGCTTTAACTCCACAGCATTAAGCTCGAACCTCATATTACAGTGTCATCCATTATTTTAAGCCATAGATTCCAATCAATTGTAATTCATTTAAATCTAAAATGTTAGAGGAATAATCCAAGTTCTCCAAAACGACTGTTTTACACCTTTTGTCCTCTCTTCAAATCTCAGTAATTTTCCCTCTCCACAGTCAGTAACTTTCCTTCTCACTATGAAGAGTCCCTGCTTCTGTGCAAGTCCTGGTCCTGTTTGCCTTCAGATCCATTTCTCCTCCCTCCCACTCCCTGCTTTGTATTGGGTGGGTGGTGAGGGCTGATCCACGTGGTCTGCATTTCTTAGGCTGCCATATCCGTGGCTGAGTTTGGCCAATGGGAGGCACAGAAGGAAGATGAGGAGCACTGGAGGCGGGGAGGGATGAGGATGTGTCTCCTTATTCCCTGCCTTGGGCATCAGCTCTGGCAGGGCTGTATCTCATCCACGGCTTCAGCTCCCAACAGACAGACACCCTAGTCGTTGGGTTCAGGCAACACTGCCTCCTTCCATTGTCCCTCTAGCCCAGGGATGGAAGTATTTTCTTGTGTTTGCTAGTCTCTGGGTTTCCTCATAGTCCCTTATTTGGCTTCATTTCTCTTCCATCACATGTGTAAGCAATTCTCTGTATTAAATATTTAGATACATTTCCTGACAGGACTCTGTGGCAGCTTCTAAGGCCACTCCTCCTCATGCTGAGTATCTTATCCCCAGTCACCTTCTCTAGGAGTTCAATTCTACAGTTACTCCTCTGAACCCAGTATCTTCTTCCCATCACTATGCAGACATTGTCTAGTATCTCCTACATTTAGGTAAAATCCCTGTTTTGATTCTGCATCCTCTTTGGCTATCGCCTCATCCTCTGCTCTTCTTTACAGTAGCACTTCCTGAAAGGGGAGCCAATGCTCGCTGTCTTCCCACTCCTCTCTCTCCTCAACCCCTTCTGATAGGACTTCTGTTCCTGCCCTCCACTCTCAGTGCTTGTTAAGGTCACAATTACTTCCGGTCAACACATCCACTGGTCACTTCTCTGTGTTTAGCTTACTTGACTTCTTGATTGCCTTCAGAAACAGTTGACTCTTCCTTTGAAATGCTTTCTTCTCTGGACTTCCATGGCCCCACCTTATCTTGGGTTTCTTTCTACGTCCTTGGCTGTTCTTTCAATATTTAATATGTTGGTGTGGCCCTAGCTCTGTCCTGGGCCTCTTCTCTATTTGCATGCTTTCTTTTGGTGGCCTGTTCCATGGCTTTGAGAGAGAGAGAGAGAAAAAGAGAGAGAGAGAGAAAGAGAGAGAGAGAGAGAGAGAGAGAGAGAGAGGGAGAGTCTGTGTGACTACCAAGTTTGTGTTTCCAGCCTTTTTCCTGACTCCTTAGTCTAAGCTAGCCACCTGGTCACTCTCTATTACATTAGTCTGTTTCATTTTTCTGCATAGCTTTTAGCACCACCTAATTTTCCTGATTTATTTATTTACTTTTTATTGTCTGTCTTCCCCCACTAAGTTATGAACTTCTTGAGCAGGGGCCTTATCTGTTAGTCCCCACTCTACCCCAGGAGCTCAGAATAGGGACCAGATGTTCAATAAATATTTATTGAATGTATGCATGAATGAAACATTAATCTGTCGTATGGCCTGTGGTTTGTTATTTTCATGGAGAAAATGACCCATAGGCTGTGAAATTCAACATTTGTCTCTGACATTTTGTTGCCTTCTTATGCCACTGAGGGGTGGCACCATTGCCCTGGGCTTCAGTGCTGAGCAAACTTCCTACCACCACACTAAACCCAGCTGAATAAATACCCTTATTTTGAGGAAGGAAATTGAATGTTAATATGCTGGCAAATACAATGCTTAACTCGTTACAAAGTATTTCTTAAGAGTGAGCTTTGTTGAAGCACCGTGAATTATTAGAAGTTTTGTAGAAATTTTAAATCATGAAAAAATTTCATCTATCTAGACTGGCTTACTTGTTCTTTCTTTAGTAGGAGAAAATGGGAAAAGGGGTCTTTTTATTTTTAATAAATGATCCTTTAAGTAAATTCCACAATAGGACTGCCATGCTAGTGATAAGGAAATTAGCATTGTTTATATGAGTTGGCAGTGGGTAAATGTGGAATTGTTAAGTACAATTAGATATATTAAGTGTAGGCGGACTCGAGGAAAGGTCCTGCCTGTTTTTGTTATAAAGCACGGAATAACTGGGAAAGTTTTAACTTGATTAACTGGGTGGCCGCATGTATTTTTGTATCTTAAATGAATGTATTACAATCATCTTCCTCATGTCTCCAGCGTTATTGTAGTGTGTTTTATTTTTCTGTCTTCCTTCAGGATGACCATACCCCAGAACTTGAATGACGTCTTCCCTCTTTCTGAGGACTATTCTGGATCGGGCTCTGGATCAGACTCTGGAAGTGGCTTCTCAACTGAAACAGAACAGGAATACCAACCAGCAGATAAAGATGATGCTTTCTATTACAACTTTAGGCCTCTGCCCTCAGACGACCAAGACTTGGGTCGAGATGGACCAGAAGAGAATTTTATTATGTAAAAAAGGGGGTTTCCCACCTTGACTCCAGGCAATGCATTCAGTATATCTTGTGTACCATGGATAAATGATTAATTTGGGGACAAAAAGTTTTATAGAAATTTTAAAACATCTGAAAAAAGAAATTTAAGCTTTATCACCATTTTTTCTCATGAATTCTAAAACCTTTATACTATTATCCTAGAAAATACCTGCATTTTCTTTGTATCACATTTAACCAACATCATGATGAAATAAACTAGACTCCTCATGTCTATGAAATTGCTTTAAAGAAGAAATTATACTGTTTTTTTTAAAAATTTAGTTTTCGAAGCAAATCGACGGGCAGTATTTTATATCTAAGTCTTCAGAACCTGACTGTAAATTATAGATATGCCCTTTTTCTTATTAAAAAAAAAAACAGATAAAACACAAGATGGATTTATAGAGTGGGTATTTGACATGTCTTACAGTGTGAAATGTACTGCTCTAATATTACCATTGGATGTGTTCACAAAGTTACTAGATATGGTTTGTTTGGAAGTATGATTGCTGTTATAATTATAAACTTAAGACCCAAATTAAAGCACAATTGTGCTCTCAGTACCTCATACTGCTTTACCTTTTTCATGGATATCTGTGTATTTTCAAATGTTATTCTATTAAAGCAGAAATATAATCAAAGAGTTAAGCTGTCTGGGATCTCTTATTCTAAACTGAGGGTAATAATTATTTTTGTTTAGATGTTTCTAGAACTCTTATTAACAAAATATGTGTAGAATTATTTTATAGTGAGAGCAAATTTTTAACTAGAATCAAATTCTATTTAACTAGTAGATGAAGAAAACAATCATACTATAGCAAGAGGGTTATTCTTGTCCAAGCGCTTCTTCTTGAAGGCTAGTATTACCATCTCTGTTTCCCTTAGTTCTGAAAAGCCTGTCACCATCATTGTCAGGGATCCTGTCCTGCACCATCCAGATCCTCTCTTCAGAACTGAGGACTTAGATTAATCTATGTTGAAGAGGGCTACCTCATCCAAGGCCACACCTTCTTTTCAGAGCAGCCTGTACCCAATGACTGTTTGATGTGGGCATATGAATGCCAGGCCCCTCCCCTGAACTTGGGGCAACTCAGATGGGCCATCACTGATTCAGAGCTCTCCTAGCGGTCAGCTAAGGCTTTGTTGAGACTGCTTTGCAGCTCAATTTCTTTTTTACTTTTGCTTCCTTCCATTCCCCTCACAGCTGTGCTACCTTAGAAACTTTCTACAAGCTAGTTTTCATCTCATAATTGGCTCCATGGAGAATCTAAATTGCAACAGTTGGTTCCAGGATAGGTGGAAAGCAGATGCTGAAAGGGGATTTTGGAGCTAGATTGTCTGCTGCCTGACTGGCAACTTTCAGTGATGATGAACTGGGATGGTGTACAGTGGAAGGAAATATACCAGAGTGCGAGGTATCAGGCATTTGAGAAATATGGAGAAGTAAGAATTATAAAGACAATGGTATTTGGATGGCTGTTGCTGGAGGCAATTAATGCCATTAAAAAGAGTCGATGAAAGGCCAAGGATGATTAATTAAAGGCTACATGTGAAAAACAATGTATCCCCTTGGCAGCATATTAAGAAACACTCTTCTGTAATGGAATGGCAGAAAAAGCTGAGGACTAGGCCCAGGATGTAATCATAAGAATTGCAGAGTGCAAGAATGTTAAATTGTCAACCTAGCCAAGTCTATTCTGCAAAGTCAGGGCACCGAGTGGATAAAAATGGGATCCTGAGAGATGAGGACATCTGGGTTGACACGTTCAGATCTTAAATCCCCAGATTTCCTCAAACTCTCTGAACCTATAGAAGAGGCCCACTCCTTAAGAACTAATGCTTTCCTCTGGCTTGAAGGTGATTAAGAGACTTCTGCCCTTCAAGACCACATGCATGCTTCTTCAAGGTTTGCCTTCACCTTCCCTCCTAGAGGCAAGATCAATAAGTAAATTACAATATAAGCCAACAGAAAGTGTTAGGCCTGGGAAGGAAGAAATATACTCTGAAGGTTCTGCAGAACCTAGTTGTTGTGTACCTCAGAAGCAAAGTGTGTCTATGCGACTTAATTTTAAGAGTGCTAGAACAAAGGATGGAAGTAAGACATCAAGCTTGATAAGAGAGTGTTTACCAATATGGAAGTACTTTTCTGGGGCACAGGTTTTAATACCCTGGCAAGAACCCCAGGAAGAAGGTGTTGACACGCTGCTAGAATGGCTCTTAGAAGCTTAGAGAGCGTGACAACCCCTCTTAAGTGAAGTAGAAATGTTAGAACTGCCATGGCTGGCAGTGAAAGAAGGGGGTCAAAGGTTTAAGGAAGTGAGCACACAAGAATGAACAGGCTGTGTAAACCTAGAAAACTCATCAGATGACTTCGTTCTGCAGGAAGGCCAAAGTGATGAAGAATATACTGGTGAGAGGGACAGCATCTCTGAGATCTCAGTGGTAGCTCTCCTCAGAAGGGCAGAGTTAATGATAGAGATGTTGCAGAACTGGGCTCGCTAATAGCAATAGGGATAATGGGAGTCTCAAAATAATACAGGTCAGGTTGTAGTGCTCAGCCTTCAGAAACCAGGTTGTGCAATTATCATAATGAGCAGCGAAGTCAGAATGGAAGCTAGGAGAGCCTATTGGGCAAAGAGTTATGGAGATGGCATCTCTAGAGGTAAAACAGTTGGTAAGAGTTCTGCAGCAAATTCCAATGTGTTAGGGCTGGGGATTGGTCCCCACACCAACTAGCAAGTCTCTAACACCAGCTGGGTGTCCTGTAATTCAATTTAATTCTGAACTATCTACCTGGAGACAGCATCAAATTTCATAGGTTAGGGGCTTATTCCCACAAGGCTGCTTGCTCTCCACTTCAGATGCCAATCAAACCCAGGTTGTCACATGTGCTTCTGACCAACTGGCTGTAGATTGGATGTTCCAATAATCCCCACCTCAGGTTCAATTAATTTGCTAGTGTCTCACAGAACTCAGAACCATTTTACTTATTAGATCACTGACATATTGTAAAAGGATGTAACTCCAGCTAGATGAAGTGATATACAGGGCAAGGTCCGGAACAAAGGAGCTTCTGTCCTCATGGAGTTTGGAGCCTGGCACAATAGCAGTGGAAAGTTCTGATTTACCAAACTGGAAGTTCTCGAACTTTGTTCTTTTGGATTTTTTGGAGGCTTCATTACAAAAGTATGACTGATTAAATCACTAACCACCCCTCTCTCCTCGCTAGAGGTCAGGGTAGGGTGCAACTGAAAGTTCCAACCCTCTAACTGCATGGTTGGTTCCACTGGCAACCCCATTCTTAGGTGCTGTCTAAAAGTCAGCTCATTAACATAACAAAAGACACTTTTATGGCTTTCATCTCTTAGGAAATTCCAAGGGTTTCGGGCGGTGTCAGAAACAGTGAATGAAAGCTATATATATATATATATATATATACACACACACACACACACACACACACACACACACACACACACACACATATATATAAAGAAATATATGTATTTCTTATTATAAATCACGATATCACAGTTGGGCAGCTAACGAAGATATCGCTCAATCTATTCAATGAGAAACATCAAGGATGGATGACAAGGGCAGCTGCCTCAATAAAAAAGTATGATCCTTCGGTTCAGTTTCCTTACCTGAGCCAGTTTTCAGACCTGGTTAGGCCTTCTGGAATAAGAATCCTGTGACACTGTGGCAAGTATATACAGTACTGATTCCTCTAATGCTTAACCAAAGGGCTATTTACTCAGTTACTAGATCCTTAGTAGAAGACAGTAGGAAAAGGAGAACATTTAAATATTTCAAGCACAGTCAGTTACAGAGTCTGACTGACTTTGATACACAGAGACCCAAAATCTCATCTTGGCCTCCCTGTTAGTCGGGCATGAGTTGGTTGGGTTACAAATGCAATCTTGACCCAGGTCTGGCTTATGGTGGTCATTTTTCCAGTACCCAAATGTATAATTAGAGTAGACATACTTGGTAGTTAGCACAACTTTTACATTGGTTTCTCGACCTACATGATAGGAGCTATTGTAATGAAGAAGACCAAGTGAAAACTTCCAAAGCTACTCACTCCACATTCACCAATAAATTCAAAAACATTTTATCCTGAGGGGAATGTCAGAGATTAGTAGTACCTTTAAAAAGCTAAAGAATGCAGGGATGCTGGTCTTAATGTACCTCCATTTAATTCATTAGTCTGGGACTTGCAAAACACAGATGGATCCTGGAGGATGACAATGGACTATTACAAATTCAACCAAATAGTAGTTGTAATTGTAGCAGCAATGCCAGATGTAGTAGTTTTGTTAGAGCATAGTTATACAGCTTTAGGTATATGATAGGTGGGCACTGAGCTGGCAAATGCTTTCTTTTCCATCCCTGTCAAAAAAAAGAGGATCAGAAACAGTTTACATTCTCTTGGACTGGACAGTGGTATATATTTGCAACCTATGTCCAGGGCTAGGTTAATGCTTCTATCCTCTGTCATAATATAATCTGAGAGACCTAGACTGGCTGGATAGCTCACAGAATATCACGGAGGTCCACTGTATCGATGGATCATGACTCTGTGACTAGACCCCCATGTCATGTACCACTGGTGCACTGACATCTCTCCCTCAGCTCACACCTACAGCCATATGGCAGAGGTGTGTGTGTGTGTGTGTGTGTGTGTTCCTTATGATCAAATGACAGAGTAGGAATAAGATCAAGCTTGGTTCACAGATGGATTGACCTGGTATATAAGTGCAAGTCAAAAATGGATGGCAGCTAAACTACAGTGCCAATCAGGAGTGGTCCTGAAAATAGTTGTGAGAGGAAATCCTCTCAATGGGCAGAGCTTCATGGGATGTACCTGATCATTCACTCTGTGTGGAAAGAGAGGTAGCCCCAGGTTAGAATATATACAGTTTCATGGGAAGAGGTGAATGTTTTGATCATTTGGTCAGGGGCCTAAAATAGAAAGATTGGAAGGTTGGAGACTTAAAAGTCTGGGGTATAGGTATATGAATGGATCAATGAGAGAAGATACGAAGTCTCAAAATCTTTTTCAAATGATAATACCCATCAGAAAAGCATCTATCACAGAAGAGGCACTAAATAACCAGGTAGACAAAATGACTTGGGCAGGTGTCAGCCAACCTCCGTCATAGGCCACCCTAATGCTAGCACAATCAACTCATGGAGAAGTAGCCATAAAGGCAGAGAGGAGGCTATGTGTGGTCTCCCACTGACCAAGGCTGATCTAGGTACCGATGTTGCCAAATATCCTATATACTAGCAATAGAGCTCTTTCCTGAACCATAATGTGGCACTGTCCTTCATGGAGACTTTGGTGGCAAGTTGACTATATTAGGCTCCTTTCATCCTGAAGGGGCCGGTCATTTGTTCTAATAGGAACAGACATGTATTCTAGATATGGATTGCCTTTCCTATCCATGGGGCCTATAGCAGCATCAATATATAAGGGCTTACAGAATGTTTGATCTACTAACATGATTTCATATATAATGTTGCTTCAGACTCAAGTACCCACTTTCAGCAAGGAGAGTCAGCAGTGGCACATGACCATGGCATCCATTGGTTGTATCACACATCATATCACAGATGCCACCAGCATAACAGAATGAGAGAAGGGCCTGTTGAAGACACAGCTGAGACACCAGCTTAGATATGATATACTGATATTGGGACGCCAACTTCCAGGATGCAGTATTATGCTAAATCAATAACCTGTATATTGTGCTGTGTCTTTAATTTGGAGAATATGTGGTTCCAGGAACCAAGGAGT
>NW_011888983.1:688611-717179 GCF_000151845.1 Pteropus vampyrus
GTGTGTGTGTGTGTGTGTGTGTTCCTTATGATCAAATGACAGAGTAGGAATAAGATCAAGCTTGGTTCACAGATGGATTGACCTGGTATATAAGTGCAAGTCAAAAATGGATGGCAGCTAAACTACAGTGCCAATCAGGAGTGGTCCTGAAAATAGTTGTGAGAGGAAATCCTCTCAATGGGCAGAGCTTCATGGGATGTACCTGATCATTCACTCTGTGTGGAAAGAGAGGTAGCCCAAGGTTAGAATATATACAGTTTCATGGGAAGAGGTGAATGTTTTGATCATTTGGTCAGGGGCCTAAAATAGAAAGATTGGAAGGTTGGAGACTTAAAAGTCTGGGGTATAGGTATATGAATGGATCAATGAGAGAAGATACGAAGTCTCAAAATCTTTTTCAAATGATAATACCCATCAGAAAAGCATCTATCACAGAAGAGGCACTAAATAACCAGGTAGACAAAATGACTTGGGCAGGTGTCAGCCAACCTCCGTCATAGGCCACCCTAATGCTAGCACAATCAACTCATGGAGAAGTAGCCATAAAGGCAGAGAGGAGGCTATGTGTGGTCTCCCACTGACCAAGGCTGATCTAGGTACCGATGTTGCCAAATATCCTATATACTAGCAATAGAGCTCTTTCCTGAACCATAATGTGGCACTGTCCTTCATGGAGACTTTGGTGGCAAGTTGACTATATTAGGCTCCTTTCATCCTGAAGGGGCCGGTCATTTGTTCTAATAGGAACAGACATGTATTCTAGATGTGGATTGCCTTTCCTATCCATGGGGCCTATAGCAGCATCAATATATAAGGGCTTACAGAATGTTTGATCTACTAACATGATTTCATATATAATGTTGCTTCAGACTCAAGTACCCACTTTCAGCAAGGAGAGTCAGCAGTGGCACATGACCATGGCATCCATTGGTTGTATCACACATCATATCACAGATGCCACCAGCATAACAGAATGATAGAAGGGCCTGTTGAAGACACAGCTGAGACACCAGCTTAGATATGATATACTGATATTGGGACGCCAACTTCCAGGATGCAGTATTATGCTAAATCAATAACCTGTATATTGTGCTGTGTCTTTAATTTGGAGAATATGTGGTTCCAGGAACCAAGGAGTAGAAGGATAGAACACATTTAACATCAAACTTACTTGGGGAATTTATGTTTCCTGTCACTGTAACTCTGTGTTTGGCAGAGTTAGATGTTATTGTTCTCCAAGGGAAACATTTCCACTAGGGAACACAGTAAGAATCCTACTGAACTTTAAGCTATGGCTGTCATCATTCAGGCACTTTAACCTCTTTGTACCAAGGAGTGAACAATCGAGAAGAAATCATCATCTGGGCAGCGGTAATAGATCTGATCATCAAGAGGAGGCAGGGCTGCTGCTACACAGTGGAGATTAGGAGAACTATAGTTGATACTAAGGTGACCATCTGAGGCTTATCTTAATAATTCCTTGCCCAGTTTTGATGGTAAATGGATAATTTCAACAGCCAGACCTGAGAAGGGCATGGTAATCAAGGCCTCAGATCTTCATGGTTGAAGGTGGGTCAAACTTCCAGCCAAACTGTCTAGGCCAGTAGTGGTTAGCCAAAAATAAGAACATCTAAACTGATAACGAAGGAGGAATTTGATAAATATCAATTGTAGCCTTGATACCAGTTGCAGTAGAAGCAGCTGTAATTCATTCCACTGACTTTCTCATAAGCTTTCCTTACAAGGAGACCTCCAGCATCCTGAGGAAGCTGCTCCCAGAATTTATATGAAGCAAATGGATCTCTATGGTACAGTTATGGATGCTGTGCTGTGCTGTATTTCTCAGATGCCCCCTTCAGAACTGGAGGAGTTATTTCAGCTACTGGGAAGGTTGGCTGATAGCTGCAAGTTCTCGGATGGGGATCCACATCATCCAAGGTCATGCTCCTTTCCCTGGATAGCTCACGGCCAAAACAAAAACAAAAATAAAAACAAACACAAAAAGCCTTATCTGTGTAGGGGTATAAAGGCTCACACTCCACTTGGGACAACTGTGAAGGGACATTCCAGCTTTGGAACTCTCTATGGGATCAGGTGAAGCTTTCTTGTGACTCCATGGCAGCTCAATTTATTCCTGTCAAATCCTGCTTCCTTCCAATTCTACACAGATGTTGATCCTAAGAACACTCCTTGATAAACTTCCTCCATGACTTTGCTCTCATAGAACTCAGCTCATAGGAATGATCTTTACAGCATTTTTCTTTTGGTCACAGTTGTTAAGTTATACCCTGATCTTTCCATTAATAAATCCATCTGTGACTACTTAATGGGAGCTTTGTGAGTTTTTATGCCCAATAGGGTGTCACTGTCATGAGACTGTATCTTTTGGCTCCCATAACTATTTTAAGAGGATGTCATGTTTTAGAAAATATACATATTGCTTTGTGTTTTTCTGCTGAAGCACTAGGTTTTACACTTTTCAAGAAAAGATAGTCTAGGTTGATTTTTAACAAACACACACTTTTATTAAGAAGGGTCTTAAACTTGCCACAAAAGAAATATAGAACATATTTCTATGTTTAGAGAGGGTGACTGATAGAAAAAGTATGAGCCTTAGAATTACAAAGTCCTGGTTTAAATACCAATGTCATATTATTAGCTTTCTAACTAAAGGCAAGTTACTTAATTTTGCTAAGCTTGTCTAGGGAGAGCAATGTAGTAAAGGGGTTAATTGTGTGGACTTTGGAGCCAGGTCACCTAGGTTCAAAGCTCTGTCACTTACCAACTAGGTAACCTTAGGTGAGTTACTTAACCTCTCTCTACCTCAGTTTCCTCTTCTTTAAAATGAAGATGATAGTGCCTACCCTATAGGTTTGTTGAGAAAATTAAATAAATTAATGTATGTAAAGTGCTTGGAACAATGTAATTGAGTGATTGATCAATAAACAAGGGCTATAATTATCTGTTCTATAGGTTAACAATATTTTCCCATAGGGTTGTGGTGAAGATTAAATGAGGCAATGTATAAGATCTGATTAGCTCAGTACCTGGTACATAGTAAGGATCTAAAAAATTATAATCATGCCTTTTTGAGCCACGCTTCTTGCTCAAGCCCGCTTCCATGTCTGGAAGTGTACTTTCCCTTCTTATAAAACTTTTCTTTTCTACTGTAATAAATAAATAAATAAATAATAAAAACTTATAATCATGAAAGTGTTATAGTTAACTTTATAAGATTATTTTAAAGATCCCATCTATATCCCACCACAGTGCCAGGTACTGTGCTAGGTGCTTGGGATAGAGGGAAACAAAGACACACCAAACAGCCTTTGTCCTTGAGTTTAGAGTCCAACACGGATTGAATGATAGTGAATATGTTACTCTTGCCTGGTGCAAAGAAAAGCTACACATATGAGCATAAATATTGTTACATAGGGGAACTAGTATATAATCCACGTAAATTCTAATTCCTATTCTTTTTACTTTTTGGGTTCTACTTGTCAATCATTTACCATAATTATAGGGGTTTTTGATGTTTGTTTTTTTTTCGTTGGGGGTTCTTCCAATTTGTACTTTTGAGTAACTGTCACTTTTTCTCATACAATCAACGAAAACCTACTAAGGACCAAGTCACCAGGAATAAACAGTTAAGAAGACTCACCATGTAGTGGGGGAAAGACATAAATAGCTGTAATACATTTTACCTTGTATATAATTTATGTATATACGCAATACATACATAATTTAAAGCATGTAGCAGGGCGGTACAATTGATGTATGAGCCCCCTAAAGCTCGAAGTGGAGAGCTCACAGGGCTATCCGTGTACTTTAGGAAGCAACGGATGTAGTACCCTAACATCTTTCTCTATTGGTTGTCTCTTTAGAGTCAACAAAGCTAATAACTTCTCAGAGCCCTGGAGTTTTCAAAGGGAGAGGGAGCTGGGTGAAGATCGAGAAAGGTGGAAGAATGCCTCGTTCCTGGATTAAGAGAGCGTCTCTTGCGAGGCCTAAGGAAGCTGGGACTCGGGTAGTTTCCCTTCCCTTCGGGGGCCAGGAACCCACCCGTAGATAGCACCCCCGAAACAAATCCCACCTTCCTCCTTTCTCAGCTACTCAAACTTTCAGAGAGAAGAGGAACCAGGTGCGGCATAAAAGCGCGTCAGCAAACGGCCCGTCACGTGACAGAAGAGGACTAGGACCTAGGGAGCCTACGGCCACCCAGGCCCCGCCCACTTTACGACACCACAGTGACCCCGCCTCCTTCGCCGTAGGGTGGAGTACAAGGCCGGTCTCCAAACGGCCTCCCCTCGTTGGGCCGGGCTAGCCAGTAGGGCGGGCGAGAGGCCAGGAGGAGGCCGGCGCTGGGGGAGGGGAGGAGAGGAAGGGAGGGGTCACGTGCGGTCCGCGGCCCGAGGTCACGTGACGGGGCGCCGGGACTGGGAGTTCTCCTGAGGGAAGAGTGAAGTGGGGGGGACACGGCGGCTAGGCGCTAACAATGGTGAGTGCGCGGCGGCCCGCGCGCTTGCCTTCAGCTTTCACCCCGGAGCGCGCGGCGAGACGGCCAACGGCGGGTCCGGCGTCGCGGGAGGGGCCGCGGGGAGCGGCAGGAGGGGACAGGCCAGCGGGGCGGGAGCCGGGTTAGGCCTTTCCGGCCACGGCGGGGTCGAGGAAGTGCGGGCGGCCCCGTCTCTTCCAGGTCTGGGAGAGGCCCGAGCACCTGCGGGCGGCGCTGAGCTCTCCTGGCTATGTCGGAACCTCTGCCGGCGTTCCTCGATCGGTTGTGGGGGCCCTGGCTGGGTACTCGGGCCCCGCCTCTGCGGGGGCTATCCGCCGCCTCCCCTTCCAAGGTAGCCAGTCCCTCTGCTCCTCCGGGGCAGCCTCGCTTCCCTTCAGGTGGCGTGACCCTCGAGTCTCCCATGGGAACGGGACTTGGTTACTTTCTTCCCGTGTGTCACGAGCTTGATAAACTGATTTTTTTAAACCTGAATATGGTGATATTCTGCGATTTCCTTGACCCTAGTTTAGCCTGATGTTGACACTTGTGGAATGAGAAAGAAAAGGACGTTGGAATGGGGACCGTCTTTAACTCAGAAGACTAAGTTTTGTGTCCGCTGGTTTAAGCATTGGCTTTCATTTCCTTTCCCAAGCCATTTCTAGAAACTTAACGCTTTGGGATGTTAAAATGGCCTGGGGAGTTGAGGGAGGAAAATCAGAGTACTCTTAACCACAGTTAGTGGGAAGCAAAAGTGTGGGCGCGATGGCGTTTAACTTTCTGTGTTGGCAGCTCATTTGGCTCGTTTTGTGGTAATACTCGTTTATTCGTTTCATTTAGAAAGCATATGTTGAGCGCCTACTGTGTGCTCTCCTTATACTCCCTGGTTTCCCAAAGCTCACCGGTTCAGTAAACTACATGAGACTTGGCTAACGACCAAGCTAGGTTTATTTTTAAGTTACTTTGAAGAAATACAGGTGAAGACAGACGTTTTCATTTTTACACTTGCAGCCTTTTTTACTTTCATTCAACAGATAATTACTTAGATGCGCTCAGGGGCGGTGAGCGAGATTGAAACAGCCCTTGCTCTCTTGTAGTTTACAATATAGAGGGAAATAAACATTTATGTAATTATTTAACTCGGAAATTACAGTTGTGATAAATTACTAAAAAGAAGTATTGGAGGACCTTGCCTATTTAGGAGTTAAGGAATACTTCTTTAATTGAATATAATTTGCAAAGAAAAGTTAAAAGGCCGTCCTATTTTTTGCTTACAATTAAATTATTTTAAATAAGCTTTAGGATTATGTTCAGGAGCAGTTTATTTTATTTTCAAATTATGCATCCGACATAAACTAAATTGTAAGGCTTTATAACACTGAAATGGGCACACGTAATATATGTATGAAAATTTGCTGTTTCATTGCTTGTGTATAGCCTAAGTGAATAAATTTTGCGAGCCTGCTCTGTCTCACCTTGAGTTGCATTTCTTTACATCCACTCGACCTAGTGAAATTTCTTCAGTGAGACCTAAAAAATGTGTTGCTTTTTAATGAATCCATATGTAATTTTGCTAGATGATAAATCTCAGTATTAGGTTTACAAATTATATGAAAAAATCCTAAATTAACCTAAAGTCAGTGATAGGAGATTTAGCCCACGTTTTTAGAAAACTAAAATAATTGCTATAATTTTTTAATAGTCATGTATTGCAGTCAATTTATTTAAAGACTACTTACGACTTTTATGTTTTAATTGTCTGTAATTGCTCCTGAAAATATCATTCTAAATGCTTGCTTGAAGGTGTCTTTTCCAGAACAACTGAATAATCTTTAAAGATCTCAAAACTGCAAAAGAGGTCAAATATGTGGTGACAGAAAGAAATCTAACTATGGGCAGTGAACACACAATGAAATGTATGTATATGGCTTACTGTCGATTTGTATGCCTGAAACTTACTGGATTTCGTTAACTAAGGTCACCGTAATAAAAAAAAAAAATGAATAAATAAAAAAGAAAAAAGCTACCTTTTGTAATTTCATCAAAAAATCTATGTTAATGTATTCTAACCCTCTTCACAATTTTTATTCCCTTTCCAAGCCTTCAGCATTCTGTTTTGTTACCTCTTTATGGATCAGAAGTATTATAATTTGTGTAACACTTTTAAAAGTGTTTAATTTTATGACTTTGATTTGAAGTGACAGAAGATGCACATCTTGAAATAAAAACTTTACAAATGAGACTGGGTAGAGAATCTTCCAACTCCTTTTAGAAAGAAAACAAAAAAGACAAACTTTCCTCAGATATATTTTTCTCTCTGTTTACTTGTTAATGTAAGACAACCATAGTTTTCTGGAGGCTTTTAGTAAGACTAGTTCATTTTTGATATGTCCTAATGTAAAAAACTTGCTGTTAACCCAGTGCTAAATTTTCATGGAGTCATTAACTTAACCTTGTTAAAGTGTTATAGTTCCTCAATCTGTTATTCTGCATGTGCAAATCTAGGCTTTTAAAATATCTTCTGGTTTCTCCCAATCTTAGTGTTTTGATAGTATTGAAAAATAAGTACTTTTTAGTTATGTGATATTAAATGCATGCAGAAAATAATAAAGGATAACACATAGTTTTTACATATTTTAATGTATAGGAATTTTTCATTTTTATGTATTTTTAAAATAAGACTTATTTATAATCATGCTATTGTGAAGTTTTATAGGAATCTTAAGTATTATTTTAATTAGTGGCAATTTTGGCATTTTATTTTTTTAATTACTTGATCTTTTAATATCAGCTTTTAAATTCCAAGTTCGGCTCTCTGTGTTAAATACATGAATGAGGAAAAGTTACTATTATATTTTCTTTTACCTGTAAAACAATTTTTATAGTTAAGTCTCATTTTTCCTGGAAGCAGATCTTAGAAATATTAAGGGTGAATGAGAAAATTAAATTTTATTTTCGTGCTTCTATTTTATAAGGTAAATGAGGCTGTTGTCTTCTGCACTTTCATAATTGCTCCTTTTGCATACACACACCCTTGGCTCAGAGCTTTGCACATAGTTGATAATTAGTAAATATCAGCTGACTGATTTTGAGCTCCTGTACATTCTCAACTCTGTAGTACTTAGGGGAAAACACCATTTCGAATAAGTTTTAAGTCGTAAGTTGGGGTATGAAAGCTAACTAGGAAAGGACAGAGTATGTGACTTATCATTGATGTTTTTCATTTTCTAAATTTGTTCAGAATAGTTTTCTGATTACAATTTTCCGATTAAAATTTGAGATTGTAATTTGTAATGTTGCCAGGGAAGATGAAAACATCAGAAGGAAAATTTGCTGTTTATGTCTTTACAGTGTGTCAAAAGTACTAATTTGGCAGTTCTTTGAGTTGATTTCTTGAAATTATAATCCTTTTGTTAATACATACTTAATAAAAGAAGCAATTTCAGAATTTAGGAAAACACTATCTCCTTTGATCGTAATATCATCCTGTGACCTACATAGCTAGCCTTAGGAAGATCATTAGCTTGTTTGCTGATAACTGCCACCTGAGGACAGAACTGAGCCATAATGGAAATTCGTTGCTCTAGACTTTGCCACTGCACCAATGCTAACTTCTTGGGAGACGGCTAGTTTTGCCAAATAGTCAAGATTTTAACTCATTTGTGTATCTATTTTTTATTATGAGGACATTGTGTGTTTATTCAAAATTAATTTAATATTCAACAGGTATTTTAATACCTTCTAAATGGTGCACACTGTGTGATGAGCAAAGGATAAGTTATTTGTCATGGATAAAGTATCTGTCATCTAAATGAAGAAGTAAAAGTACGTAGTGTTGTGAGACCTGAATTTGGAGAATCCAATTTTGATTAGGAAGTTAGGGAAAGCCTCTTTATGGACATGAGTCAAACTGAGGCGCAAAGGATGTATTAGGTTAAGGATAATTGGTCTAGGACAAGAAGGAGACTGGTAAATTTGATGCAATTTGAGGCTGGTGAGGCTGGAGAAATGAATAGAGCCATATACATGTCAGCCATGTGAGGGAATACAGTGTATGTTTAACATTTCATTGAAGTAAAATTTAGCTGTATAGAAATGCACAGATAAATGTACAGTTTGATAAATTTTCACAGTGAACATGCCTGTTTATCAAGCACTCAGATAAAAACAAACAGAACACTTTTAGCACTCCAGAAGCTCCCTTTGTGCTTTCTCCAAGCACTTCCTGACTTCTGATACTATAATGCACATTACATGTTTTTGATTTTTTAATAAATGGAATCATACAGTGTGTATTCTTTCTGTGGCTTCTTCCACTCAATATTATGTGTGTGAGATTCATCCTTGTATGTGGTTGTATCTCATTGCATTGCTCACTGTATGAATATAGACTAAAATTTACGTATCCATTCTCTTGTTGATGGATATTTGGATTGTTAACTGGAGCTATTGTAAACAATGATGTTGTGGACATTCTTATATTTGTCTTCTGATTGACGTGTATAAGAGTTTCTGTTTAGGGTAGATACATAGGGGTGTAATTGCTAGGTCATGGGATATGTATATCTTAGCTTTACCTGATAATGCCAACTTGTTTCTCACCAGCCCATTGAAGGATTTTAAACAATGATATAATCAGATTAATGTTTTTAAGAGATCACTGGTTGGTGTTAGGGCAGAGTAAGAAGGGATGTAGGACAAAAGGATAGGAGACTGTTCTCTGTAAATTTTTTTTTACTGATATTTAAAAAATATTCAAAAATAAATTACATAAAATAATAAGATATAATTAAAGCTAACTTTTAAAGCATGATCTTAACATTTATCAGAGGTGACTCCTGAACAAATTTTTGTGCAAGAAACTACAGGAGAATGGTGAGGTGATAGTTATAACAACATCAAATTTTCCATTGACATCTTCATGTTCAAATAATCTCAACTCGAGATTATTTTTGAAGTTTTTCTGTTTTTGCAGGGACTGAAAAGCATTTCTGCATTGTGTTTGTCTTTAGAGTCATGTATGCAGATTCCGATGCAGTTTACCTATAGCAATTTAAATATTGTCATATTTATATTCCTCTTGTTTAGAAAAGTCTCTGAGCCACACTAAGAATTATTTTTGCAGTAGAGGCTCTGAGTTTTAATTTTCCATTTCTCTTAAGGATTATGAGGATATAATAGAAATTCCATGCAAAATTTTAATGCAGTACACCTGAAACTTACTGGATTTCATTAACCAATGTCACCATAATAAAAAAAATTTTTTTAATGCAATAAAACTATTAAAGCAGAAATTAGTGCAGATTATAGTTTTCTTGTTATGTTTAAAATAAAGGATCTATATTTCAGGTTTTAGAGTATCCAAATTAGTGGAACTGCATTAACAAAAATAATCTGTTACTAAAATAGGACAACATATAGAATATGAAAAAGACATTGGTATCATTAGTCCAAATAATGAAAAACAAGTGAGATTAGTAGACTGGTTAAACAACTACTAAGGGGTAAAATACATATTTTTCATTAAGCGTTTAAAGTCATTGTACAAAGAATGCATCATTGATTATTTTAAAATGCATGAATTATATAGCGTATTTCCTGCATGTGATGACTGAGAACAGATTCAGAGATTTCAATAATGCAAGAAAGTTTCAGGTTACATAGATTTAAAGATCTTGTACAAAAGTAATAATTTGTCAATTGAACACATACATACTCCCTTAAGAATTCTTCTATAATATTTTCTTCTAAAAGCTGTTCAACAATGTTTAGAGCTTTTTCTCTCCACCTCGGTCTTCTTTCTCACAGTCTCATAGTTCTGCTTGCCTTTTAGAAACGTCTTGTTTTAAGGCACTTGTCTATTTTAGTATCTGTGGCATTTGGTGGGGGGAGTGGATTATGGCTGGCAGACAGTGCCCACATGGATACAGCCATGGAGAGACTCATTACACCCTCTCATCTCTTGAGACTCCCCTCTGTGTAAATTTTTAAAAAGACTAGAAGACTAGCTTTCATTAGTGAAAAAAATAATCCACAACTATATCTGATACTTGAATTGCTAATGGATTATGTATTATTACTAATATGCTTTGACATTCATGAGCAGTTGATCTTTGTCACTAATGTTCTGTCATATTCGGATTTAAAGAATAGGTTTACACATTTTCTTTGGAAAAATTAACACAAATTTAATTACTCCTCTCTGTTAGAGCCAGTTTTATTTCAAGAGCTTACACAATGTAACACATGCTGTTCAGACCTATATAGCAGATTTTACAGGAGGTAATACGTTGTAATAATGCATTTGGATTTGTATAAGTAATTTGGATTGTATGAGCTCTGCTCTAAGAACCTCATAGAGGTATAACTAATGGTAACTTTTAAATCCAGATGTTAAGAATTAAGTTTTTAGATTTTTGGTATGTGATTATAGTGGTACCTATGGAAATGATTGAAATTATTGCATTGTTTAAATTTTAGTTTTCTTTTTGTCTCTTTATTGTGGTAAAAACATAACACAAATTTATCTTTTTAACAGATTATAAGTGTACAGTATAGTATTAACTGTACACACAGTGGTGTATTAAATTTTAGTTTTGATGTAGAATTTGATATGTTCTTATTTCCTTACGGATCTGCAGTCTGTTTAACTGTAGGTTATAGATAGTTAAATTTGAATTATAAAACATAGTGGCTGACAAAACATGATAATTATGAGCATTTTTCTTTTATTTCAGAGTTTTCTTGGTGGCTTTTTTGGTCCCATTTGTGAGATCGATGTTGTCCTTAATGATGGGGAAACCAGGAAGATGGCGGAAATGAAAACTGAAGATGGAAAAGTAGAAAAACACTATCTTTTCTATGATGGGGAATCTGTTTCAGGAAAGGTAAATCATTTGTTTGGGAGAATTACGTAGTTTTAGGATGTCAAAAGTAGTCATCAAAGTGGTTTGTGCTATTTCTGAATTTGAATGATTTTATTACAGATGGATTTTTTTTTCAGAGGGTCAGCTAAAATCCTCGATTCATTAGAACATTTACAGGAAAGATTCTTAAACTGGAAGGGTTGCAGGGGCAGAGTCTAAATTGCATGAAAAATTTTGTGACTATCTGCACTTGATTAGCTTTAGACAGTTTCATCAATGGAACTGCAATCTATGCAAAATTTGATTCTCCTGTAACATAAATTTGAATTATAGAGATTAAGGATAATTCTCTAGTATACCATTCTAAAAGTTTCTCATTCTTTGTAGCTTATCTCTCTGTACTACTACTATTGTGTCTCTCATTTCTTTGTACCTATAGAGGACTTAAGTATGTTTTGAACGTGTCTGTGAGTGGTCACATACATTTGTGATACCGTCTATAATGTTTCACTTTTTCCCCTTTTACTTATCAAGTGATGTATAAGATTATTCTTATACCTTAGAGAACATGATCAATAATCATTAGTCTATGATACTGAGGAATGGTAATATCACAGACAAAATCAAGCTATAAAACATGTGAAATAATTTTTTCAATGTAAAATATGAGAGTTTTGCCTCTGCTTATTAAAGTAATATAGACACATGGTGGACAGTTTAGGAAATATCTATAGTCCCATCATATAGAAAGAATTCACTGTCCAAATCTGAGTGTGTTTCTCCCTTGTCTGTGCATTAATTAATGTTTTTGTATATGTAGTATATTAAGCAT
Source organism: Pteropus vampyrus (assembly GCF_000151845.1). Taxonomy (NCBI): domain Eukaryota; kingdom Metazoa; phylum Chordata; class Mammalia; order Chiroptera; family Pteropodidae; genus Pteropus; species Pteropus vampyrus. Next base: position 700,802 of record NW_011888983.1, read on the forward strand.
ACTTTTTCCCTATTATTGGATAATTAGTAGTTTTTATTTTTCAGATGTCTTGTAACCTATCATCATATCTTTGGTATACATAAATTTTTCTCCAAAGTTCTCTAGGATAAGATTATTTCCTTAGAGTGAATTCCTGGAAGTGAGTTGCTGGACCAGAAGACATGCAGGGTATTAATACATATTAATGTGGAAAATTTGCATCAAGTCACATGTCCACTTATAATGTCTTGTTTCTCCCAAAGTAACATTGAATATGATCACTTTTTAATCTTTGCTATTTTGATAGCCAAAATGATATATTTAGCATTTCTTTGGTTACTAGATAGGTCGGACTTAGGTTTATTACCATTCTGTTGCATTGTCTATTCTGGTCTTTGGCCACATTCTGTTGCTGTTTTAGTGTCATATCGGAAATAAATGTTTTGGTTTTCAACTTTGCTTTTCTGGTACTCTTCCTTAAAAAATGGAAAGAGAAGACGCCAAAAAGAGAGCGAGAATTATTAAAAGGATGGAACATGTCAAGTGAAAGAAGAGTAAAGGAAATAGTGTTTGGTCTATGGTAAAGAAGACTTGTTAATATATTGGAGTTGGAGAAGGTAGGAATATCAATCTAGTCTTCTTTCCAGGAAGAGATTGAACCTGCTAATATCTCAGATATTTAATTTATAGATTTGACAAGTAAGTAAATCTCCTTCTGGGTTCAAAGCTTTTTATGGTTAGAGAATCAGACTGTGCTTCCTTAAAGTACATTATAATTTGTTTATATAATAGGCTCTCACTAAGTATTTGATTTGTTTATTTACTGTTTTTAAGTGTAGTAGGGAACATTCCCTGACTGGTTTAAAATAATCTTATGTCATCTGGGCCAATTGGGAGTTCATGGCTAATGTTTATGGGATAAATAAAGGAAGAAGGGAATATTTAAGGAAATAAAACTACTTCAGTGTGGTTTTTAAAAAAATAGCTGGTATTCAAAGTACATTTTTAGAATTGCTAGGGCTTGTATGTAGACCTAACTATAGAGTACCTTTAAAAAAATGATAAATCTCTTATAGGTAAATATTTTGCTCAAAAGATATTATATCTGGAATCTGATTATTTATTGACCTGAGATGTTTTTTCACTTTTAACCTTTTTATTGTGAAATAAAACATATGGAAAATGACACAAAACAAAAATTATAAGGCATACTTTCTTGTAGTCACATTCAAGTCAAGAAGATCTTTGCCAGCCACGCCGTATGTTCCATCACTATCACAGCCCCTTCCCCTCAAAAGTAACCACTACACTGACTTTTATAAGAATAAATTTCCCATGTTTCTTAATTGTTTAGTCTTGCTCCTTTAAAAAAAAATACAGCTTTTAAATCTCTTTTACTCTCAGATTCCTTCTTCATCCCTTTCTTTTCCTTGTAATTTATCTGAAGGACTTGGGCCATTTGAACTGTAGAGTTCTCTGTGATTGCGTACTCATGATACAGTTATTGCCTGTAAATTGGCAGCTGGATCCAGAGGCTTGATCAGACTCAAGTTTGATTCTTTTGGCAAGAATACCGGTGATGGTGTGTGTCTTCATCCGGGAGTACATGATGTCTAGTTTTCTTTTTCTCTCTCTTTTTTTCTTTTTTTGCTACTCTTGTAATTTGTTTTTATTGATTTCTGGCATACCTCTAGAATAGGTTATTAAATATGGTTTATAAGCACTTTGAAAAGAAAGCTTAAAAGAAAACAAGCATTGGTTATCTGTGACCCAGCATGGATCACTAAGAACAAATCTTAACCACATCAGTCTAGGTTTTCTGAAATATCTGAGTACAAAAAAAAGATCATTGGGATAGAGTTTGGAATATCTAGCCTTAAGTTTACCACTGTCTTAGGTAACTCTGAGCAGCCATTTAACTTTCTGGATCTCACCTGTAAATTGAGGTTGGACTGAATCATTGGTTTCCAAACTTGGCTTTGCATTGTAGGATTTTCTACATAAAAATCCTTAATACATGATATACAGTCTTGGAGATCTGGGAGGTCTGACATCTCATCCAAAGCAAGAACAAATTTTTTTATGATACTTCTGACGTGAGCTGCTGTATGCATACTTTTTCCCCAGATTTTTTAAAAGACTTTTTTTTTAGAGCAGTTTTAGGTTTACATCAAAATTGAAAGGGAGTTACAGAGATTTCCCACATACCCTCTGCCCCTACACATGCATGGCCTCTCCCATCATCAGCAGCACTCTCCCAAAAGGGTACATTTTTGTTTAACCAAGGATGAACCTACAAACCTATGTTGACACATCATAGTCAACCCAAATCCATAGTTTACCTGAGAGTTCACTCTTGGTGTTATATATTCTGTGGATATTGACAAATGTATGATGACATATACCTATCATAAAATCATACAGGGTACTTTTTTTTGCTCTAGAAATCCTCTTTGTTTTCCTATTCATCTCCTTCCCTGCTTCCAGAACTACTGATCTTTTCATTGTTACCATAGTTTTACCTTTTCCAGAATGTCATATAGTTGGAATCATACAGTATGTAGCCTTTCAGGTTGGCTTCTTTCACTTAATAATATGCATTTAAGGTTCCTCTGTCTTTTTATTACTTGATAGCTCATATCTTTTTAAAAAGTGCCAAATAATATTTCATTGTTCTACTGAATAACATCTTGGTTTGCTTGCAAGTCTTTGGCATTATGAATAAAGCTGCTATAAACATCTGTGTGCAGGTTTTTGTATAGATATGTTTTCAGTTCATTTGGGTAAATACCAACAAGTACACTTGCTGGATTGTATGGTAAGCTTATCTTTAGCTCTGTAAGAAACTGCCAAACTTTTTCAAAGTAGTGCTACCATTTTGCATTTCCACCAGTAATAAATGAGAGTTCTTGTTGCTCTTCATCCTTGCTAGCATGTGGTATTATCAGTGTTTTGGATTTTGTTTATTATAATAGGTGTGTAATAGCATCTCATAGTTTTAATCTGCAATTCCCTAATAATATGATGTTGAACATCTTTTCATGTTTATTTGCCAAATGTATAACTTCTTTGTGAGTACCTGTTAAAATTTAGATTGTTTGTTTTCTTATTAAGCTTTAAGAGTTCTTTGTTTTGTTTTTAGATAACAGTCCTTTATCAGATGTGTCTTTTGCAAATATTTTCTCCCAGTTTGTGGCTGGTTGTCTCATTCTGTTGATTGACATGGTGTGAATTTACATTTCCCTGACATCTAATAAAGTTGAGCAACTTTTTGTATATTTATTGGCCATTTTACTATCTTTTGTGAATTGCCTATTAAAGTTTTTTTTGGGGGGGGTCTCATTTTTCTACTCAGTCAACTTTTTAATTATTGATGTTGAGGATTTTTTTGGTATACTATTGATGAATCTTTTGTGTTCTCAGTATAGAATCCTTCCTCTGTATGTGCATTGTAAAGATTTTCTCATGCTTTCTGGCTTGACTTTTCACATTTTAATGGCGTCTTGATGAATAGTTCTTAATTTTAACACACTACAAATGTTAACTTTCCTTTTTGTTAGTGCTTTTTGTAACCTATTTAAGAAGTAAGAAGTCTTTGCCTACCTAATGATCATGAAGATACTCTCCTGTTTTCTTTTATAAATTTTTTTTTTTTACATCCTCAGTTTGCATGGAATTGATTTTGTATGTGTAACATAGGATTCAAGGATAGTTTTAACATATGGATATCTAATTAACCCAGGACATTTATTGGAAAAGCCATTCTTTCCCCGCCACTGTACTGTAGTATCACCTTTGTCATAAATAAGAGATTGTGTGGGTCTATTCCAGCCTTGCTATTCTATTCCATTGATCTGTTTGTGACATATACTTTTTCTTTTTTTTTTAAATAGCCTCATTGAGTTATAATACACACACCACAGAATTCACCTTAATAAAAAGTACAATTCAGTGATTTTTATTGTATTTGCAGAGTTGTGCAATCATCACCACTAATTCCATAATATTTTCATCACCCCAAAAGAAGCACCATACCATTAGCAGTTATCCCCTTGGTTCCAGGATGTTTGTGTCCTTATAAGATGCACGTGTTGAAACTTACTCTCCAGTGTGATGGTATTTGGAGGTGGAGGCTTTGGGAAGTGATGAGTCATAGGGACAGAGCTCTCATGAATAAGATTGGTGTCGTTATAAGAGAGACTCCCGAGAAATCCTTGTACCTTCTGCCGTATAAAAGCACAGTGAAAAGACAGCTGTCTGTGAACCAGAAATCGAGCTCTCCCCAGACACCAAATCTGCTGGTGCCTTGATCTTGAAATTCCCAGCCTCCAGGAACTGTGAACAGTAAATTTCTATTGTTTATAAAGTACCAGTCTGTGGTATTTTGTTAAAGCAGCTCAAATGGATTAAGCACCTACCTATCAACCACTAATGTAGAAATCTGCTTTCTTTCACTATGGTTTTGCCTATTCTGGACATTTCATGTAAATGGAACCATGAAATATATGGCCTTTTGTGTCTGGCTCCTTTCATTTAGCATGTTCAGTGGCATTAATTACATTCACAATGTTATGCAATCATTACCACTTTTTCCAAAATTTGTTCATCATCCCAATCAAACTTTGTACCCGTTAGGCAATAACTACCCATTTCCCTTTTCTCCTAGTCTCTGGGTACCTTTAGTCTACTTTGTTTTTCTATAAATTTGCCTTTCTAGATATTTCAATAAGTGGTCATACAAAGTTTATTTTTTTGTGCCTTAATTCCATTTAGCATAATGTTTTAGAAGTTCATATTGTAGCATATATCAAAACATTCATTTTTATGGCTGATTACTATTCAAATATCTATCCATGTGGTATATGGATATACACATTCCCTTTATCCATTCATCAAGTGTATTTGTTGAGGACATTTGGATGACCACTTTTTGTCTGTTATGAATAATGCTGTACTTCTGTGAACATTTTTTGTGTGTGAATATATGTTTTCATTTCTCTTGGGTGTATACTTAGGTGTGGAATTGCTGGATCATATGTTAACTTTGTTTAACTTTTAGAGGAACTGCCAAATTTTACCAAAGCAGTAGTACCATTTTGTGTTCTCTCCAGCAATGTATAAGGGTTCCAGTTTCTTCTCATTTTTGGCAATACTTTATTATGATTGTATTTTTTATTATGGTCATCTTAGTGGATGTGAAGTGGTATGTCATAATGATTTCGATTTGCATTTCCCTAATGACTAATAATATTGAGCATCTTTTTGTGTGCTTATTGCCATTTGTATGTATTCTTTGGAAAAGAGTCTATTCCTATTTGACCATTTTTTAAAATTAAGTTATTTGTCTTTTTATTGTTGAGTTGTAAAAAGTTCCTTATATATTCTGGATTCAAGTCCTTTATTATGTTTTGCAAATATTTTCTCCCATTTTATAAGTTGTCTTTTTAATTTCTTGATGGTGTTTTTTTGCAGCACAAAAGTTTTAAATTTTGATGAAGTCTAGTTTATTTTGTTGTTGTTGTTGCTCACACTTCTGGTGTCATCCAAGAAACCATTGCCTATCCAGGGTAGTGAAGATTTACACCTATGTTTTCTTCTAAGACTTTTGTAATTATAGCTTGTACATTTAAGTCTTTGATCCATTTTGAGTTAATATTTGTATATTGTGTGAGGTAGGGGTCCAACTTCATTCTTTTATATGTCAATATCCAATTGTTATAGCACTATTGAAGAGGATATTCTTTCCACATTGAATTTTCTTAGGACTATTGTAGCAATATTGTTTATAGTTAAAATAATTGCTGTCAAAAATTTTTTTGAGAATTTTCAAAGTAGTTCATAAGACAACTGGGGAAATATTTAGATTATCACCATATTAATAGAGACATTCTTAAAAGCTATTTGCTCAGGTTCTTTTTATCCTTAGAATATTAACTGTTTTGGTTCATGTGACAAATCTTCCTTCAGGCCAGGACAGTTAGACTGTATCCTTAATTATTTAAACTTTAAGAATATAACCTAGGTTTCCTCTTTTTAAAATACAGCTTGTATCACTATGCCTTCTGAGTAATTTTGAGTCTTGCTGACTTTAATTATTGAGGTACAGATTTTTTTTCCCTCTTTAATTTTACCCCCCTCCACTTGCACTCCTGACCTATGGATGTTACTGTTTCCCCTTAAGAACTGGATTTCTGAAGGCGGGGCGTCTCTTCCCACATGCTCATGGAGTGTACTGGGGGCCTGGTGCACCCAGGGTATGGTCCATGGCTCCATCTGGGGCACAAACCCAGGACCTTCTGCATGTAAAGCAGACGTGCTAACAGCTACACTATGGAACCACGTCCATAAGTTATAATTTCTTAACCAGGTCATTCTTTTAGATTGGTCAATGATGAGTAAATTGTCTCGAAGTGGTGGTACTGGTGCCAAGCCACCTATAGTGAACTCTGCATGTATTTCTTGTTGCAGAAGTGAACAAAGGCATGTGTTTAGTCTGAGATTATAGGAATTTATAGTTAGTTCTTTAATCAAGGAATATTATTGTGGTATCTTTCATCAGTATGAATAAGGACCATATTCTTCTAGCAGCAGTTGGAAACTTATTATATCCAGCAATAATAATGTACAAATATCTGGGTGCTCACTATAAATGTCATGAGTACACTGATATATTTGTCTTGAACACAATATAGATGAATTTCACTTTTTAAATAGATCTCGAAGACAGCTTAATTTGAGACATCTATAGAATATTATATACTGAAGAATGGGCTTTGAGATAGGCTTCTTAGAGCAGTGGATATATTTTATGTATAGATTGTTTGCCTACATTCTGTTTTCATGGCCTTTGAAACATATTCATAGTCTCAAGTTTCTCTACTCAAATTACTTATTAATAGCAAAGGGGAGGAGGGTTGGAGGGTTGGGAGAATGGGGTGAGGAGTTAAAAAGTACAGATTACTAGTTGATAGTTGGTCACGGGGATGGGAGGAAGGCAGAGGGAATGCAGTTAGCATTAATATGATGGCTAGGTGGAGGGTCAGAGGAGGAAGGGAGCCATTGAGGGGCTTGTTTTATGAACTGTATAGATGTCTAACCAATGTACTATATTTAAACTAATTTAAATAGATAAATTTTTTAAAAGGAAAAAATTAAATAAGAAACAAAAAATAGCAAAGGGGAAATAGTAACTTTAAATTGGAGAAACCTGGTAGAGTGATAAAAGTTAATATCACCAGTATTGGAATAAACTGGCATCATGTGCTTCCTAATAAGATATGCTGCGAAAGACAACTTCACTTCTGTAGTGTTCTTGTCAAAATGCATAAGCTGTGTCTAATTGTGATAAAACATCAAACAAACTTCAATTGAGGGACATTCTATAAAATAACTGACCTGTGATTTTAAAAAGCATCAAGGTCAAGAAAGGCAGCTACTAAAGAATGTTCTGAATTAAAGGAAAATAAAGAGACATAAAAACTACCTGTAATGTGTAATCCTGGATTGGAGCCTGGACAAGAGGGAAAAAGGATATAAAGTACATTATTGGGACAGTCGATGGGATTTTAATATAGACTATGGAATGTTAACTTTCCTGATTTTATAATTGCACTGATTATGTAAGCCAAACTATATTTTCTTAGTAGGTATACATGAAGTATTTAGGGGTAGAGGGGCGTGATGTCTCCAACTTATTCTTGGTTATGGAAAAAAACTCATGTATGTAATGCATCTATGTGCATATATAGAGAGAAGATGATAAAGCATATTGGACAAAATATAAACATAAGCTAGATCTGAGTAGTTTATGTGGGATTTCTTTGTGCTGTTCTTGCAACTTTTCAGTTTGAAATTATAATAAAAATATACCTGAGTTGATGTTAAAATTCTTTAACCGTGTTCACTGTCATAATTTCATTTATTTTTCTATGTTCCTTGCAGAATAGAATAGTTTTTAAAACAAAATGCTTAATTATGCCTTCTAACTCTAGGATCCTTCAGATTTCAGAATAGCTTGCATTAGGCTTAAGAGCAACTGTATTTCAATATTAGTGGGAGATCAAGGAACATTGCGAATTTAGGCAGTTTGATGAGAAAACAGAACAGCTTTCATTTCTACCTTAATAGTGTAGTTTCAAAGTGTTTTTCGAAGAACTGTAAATTAAAAAATATATCTATAGCTATGTTCAAACAGGCATTCTCATAAACTGTTGCCCAGTAGACATTATTTAAAGTATACTTTTTTCTGTGTGCTTTATTAGTACAAATTAGAGAATAGCTCTAATTACTGCCTGGCATATGAAACAGCTGGGAGTTACGCTTGTTTTATTTGTGGCTCAAACCTAAAATTCAACTTGTTAGTATATGCGAAGCATCTCTAAGTACTACCTTTTATTTTCTTAAGTATTCTTCTGACTTTGAAAGTATTACTTGCCTATTACAAAACAAACAAACAAAAAAAAAACCCAAAAAACCTTAAAGCTACAAAGAAAACAAAATTACCCATAATTGTACATTCCAGAGGTAACTGCTAAGAGTATTTCTTTTCTGTAGTTTTAGAAAATATAATTGGCATTATACTTATGTACAGTTTCACCATGCTTTCTTCACGTAACATGTCATGCACATCTTCCCACATCATTAAAAATTCTTTGACCTTATTTAAACTTCAGTAATATTCCATCATATGGTGTACCACAATTTAATTATTTACTTCTTTTTCTGAGGTATTAATTTGGAAGGCAAGTAACTAACTCATCCTGGTTACAGATATGGAAGAGTGAATATTTTAATTTGTATAACTTATAAGCAGAAGTAATTAGACCTCTGTTTTTATTGGTCCTTGATTTCTTTTATCTTTTGAGAAGCATTGTTTGAAAGTGAAACTTTAAAGACACTTTACCAGTAGACCTGGAAGTGATAATCCTTTTGTTAGATAATCCTTAAACATTTGGAATTTGATTTTCAATATGTATGTACATTACAGATATTTTGTCAAATTAAAAATTTATAAAATTAAGCTTTTTATTTGGCAGAAATGAATTTGGAGAATTTGAGATTATATTCAGAAGTATATAAGATAAATCATACTCAAAATACTTTAGACATTCTGTTTTTAGGATGAGTAGCAGAGTCAAGGCAATAAACATTGCTTTTAAGGTTAGGAATTATAACAATATAGTTTTGGCTACAAAACGCTGAAAGTGATCTTTTAGGTTAGTTCTTGGAATTAGTGATTACCTTACATTAAGATGCTATTGTTGTAGAATTGTTTAACTATTTGACCAGAAATCACATTTGAATAGTTGAAAGTTTTCCCCTTTTTTTGATTGAGTCTTTATAGTTCTTCAGCTGTAAAGAATTCCTTCCTAACAAAGCAGATACTTTAAGTGATAGGTTCATTAGTGATTGTATACGAGTAAGTTATACTTTCTCTGGTTCTATAAGGTCATCATGATCTAGGTGTGTGATGTTGTCTTAAATTTCAGAAATGAATACCTGAAATACTTATACATTGCATTCATTGGGAAGGAATTTACTCGTAGGCCCACTCAAAGGATTAACTTCTCTTACAATTTCATGTTTTGGCAGGTAAACCTAGCCTTTAAGCAACCTGGAAAGAGGCTAGAGCACCAAGGAATTAGAATTGAATTTGTAGGTCAAATTGGTGAGTTTTAAAATAGTATTACTTTTTTTTCCCTTTGGTAACCAAGTTTGAAGAGGGTTGGATTTTGTACTTAAATAATTGAATTAGAGCTTAGCTCTGTGGAAGGAATTGATTTTGCATAATGAAAGCATTTATTTCACAAAAATTAAATCATGTTTCTTTAATTATATTAAATGATACTTGACTCATTCTGCCTTTAATATTAATTACTAAAAATGAAAGGAGTTATGTAAGCTACCAGCCTTGAAAAATAATTCAGGTAAATTAGTTAACTCACTGAAATTTCCATCTGCCTACATTTTTTCATCAGCTTTAGTCAAAATTACATGTCACCGTCATCTGTCATTTTCTAATTACCCATGCCATTTGTCTTTCTAACCTAGTGAGTGCCTGTAGCCAGACTCACCTATGAACAGAAAATTTTATATGAAAAAGAAAGGTGTAATTCTTGACTTACATCAGTATACTTTTGTACATTTCCATACATATATTTCCAGAGACATTCTTGATTTAACAGGAGTTTAGCTGCATAAATCTTTTGGTACTGTAGATTCAGAAAAAATAGGTCTTTATAATACTGTATACATAGCTAGTTTTAAACCTAGCTTTCTAAATTTTACTTTACATTTTTAAAGTATCAAGCTTTGGATGGGTGTGTATTTATTTACGTATCTATTCTAGATGAAATTATACTTGAGCAACTTACAGTAACTAATTGGTAGTTGATTTTAGTCTTTTACGTATTATAGTTTTATCAAGGTAATATTTTGCCTAACTAAAGCAAAACAACAAAATGCTTTTTGCCTTGAAGGGAGTTCAAATAATTGCTGGGAATGTGTCTTTTAAAATGGCTTCATATTGGGCAAGCCCTAACTACATTTAAAGGGATGAATTCATTTTTATTTTCTCTGGAGGTAGAAATTTAGGTTTTAATGAAATGATAGTAAATGTAATTGGTCTTTTTGCTTCTTTTCTTAGAACTTTTCAATGACAAGAGTAATACTCACGAATTTGTAAACCTAGTGAAAGAACTAGCCTTACCTGGAGAACTGACTCAGAGCAGAAGTTATGATTTTGAATTTATGCAAGTTGAAAAGCCATATGAATCTTACATCGGTGCCAATGTTCGCTTGAGGTATGAATAAGTGTATTAGAAATTGTAGACATAGTCCAAACCAGAAAGTAATGGTTACTACTGAATGTCTTGTTAGAACTTCTAATTATAATTCTGGGCTGGAAGACTTAAGATTAAAAAAAAAAAATGTTTTGTCTGGCTAATGATGATCTGAAGTAATAAGAGCTTTCTTGCATTATAGATATAGAGAACCTATTATGAAAAGTTTTATGAATCATCCCTTAGGTACTTCACTTTTTGTGTAAATGGAATTACCTTCTAAATCCATTAGTTTCCCAACAGATCTCATTTAGTATAATGGTTAAGGACTGATCTAGAGAGATTTCCTTCAGTAGGCTTGATAGTGGCACTGTAAATTTATCTAAAAAGTATGTACACTATTCTTAAAATTGAACTTTTTTTTTTCATGATGGGGGGGCATTTATTTAAAAAATTTAGAACTTTCGTGAAGTAAATGAAATTGATTACAAAGGAGTTTCAGGAGAAGAAAGCAGAGTTGCAGTTAATGTTTGCTTTTTTAAAACACTGAAATTTATCATAGGAGATTTAACTTACCTCTCCATTAACTTTGTAGGTATTTTCTTAAAGTGACAATAGTAAGAAGATTGACAGACTTGGTAAAAGAATATGATCTTATTGTTCACCAGCTTGCCACCTATCCTGATGTTAACAACTCTATTAAGATGGAAGTGGGCATTGAAGATTGTCTACACATAGAATTTGAATATAATAAATCAAAGTAAGTACCTTTCACAAACATAATTTAAATGTTCAGGGAAAATTAATAAGAAAGCTTTTCAAGTGTTTGTAAATTGGTCAAAGTGAAGATAGTATTGACATTAATCTGATGTTAAGAGACCAACAGAATCTGAGCTGAAAGAAGTTTTAGGAGTTTGGTCTGGCATCTGACTCAGTGCAGGTGTCATTCATCTTCTGTTCTTGATAAGTCTCTGGCCACTTTGTAGAGGATCTTACCATCTCATAAGGCAGCTAATTCCTTACGTCGGTAAAAATTTATTTTACTGGCATCATATCACTTTAGCTTGGTCACCACCTTATTTTTTTATTTTTTATTATTTATTTATTTTTTTAAGGTGAGGCAACCTTTGGTTGACCTCACAGATTGCAAGGACCTTGTCAGCTTACAATCCTTTATTTTTTTATTTTTTTTACGCCTACAGCACCTGCTCTTCCTAGGTGGTCTCCCATCCAAGGACTAACTAGGCCTGACCCTGCTTAGCTTCCAAGATCAGACGGGATTGGGCTTGCTCAGGGAGGCATGGCTGTAGACATTGGTCACCTCTTTAAAACTAAACAAAAATACTTTTTTTCTGACTACATAAGCAATAAATACATTTTCATGGTTGAAAATTTTGACAATGTAGAGAAGGCAAAGAAAGTAAAATCTTACATATTTTCACCTTTACCATTTAACCACAGTTAATATCCTCTTATATATCTTTCCATGATGGGAAGGAATATATGTTTATATATGTCATATTTTTACAGAAATAGGCTCTTTTGTTTATTGTTTAATGCCTTTTTAATCTTTACTATGGAACATTTCAAATATATTCCAAAGTATATGACTAGCATAATGAATCCTCATGTACTTATTGCCTAGCTCCAGCTGTTAACAACACATGATCAGATTTGTCTGTATTCAGCCCTACACTTCAGTAGCAAAATTCCGGACATAAAATTTCATAAAAAGTATGTATAATTTTTAATATAACCACAATACCGTTATATCTAAAAAATTAATAATTCCTTAATATCTTCACATATCCAGTCAGTGTTCACATTTCCCTAATTGTTTCATAAATATTTTTTCTCCACATGATTTCTTCAAATCAGTATTTAAACAAGATTTGTCTAAATCCAGTGCATCCAAATGCATTGCATTTAAATGTTTGACTCTTAAATCTCATTTATAGGTTTCCCCCTATTTTTTTGTTAAAGTTTATTTGTTGAAGAAATGGATGTATACTCATTTATCCCCTTCCCGTGCACGCTTCTGTTCCATGATTTCTATCAGTTGCCACCCCCCAGTTTATCTCACTGAAAATGTGATATACATGCCTTCAGAGTCTTACATTATATTATTGATAAAATTATCAGATAGTTAAGGACCTAAAAACTTCTCACTAGAAGCCTCCGTTCAGACTGACATAATTGCATTAATCAACTCTTGGGATATTATTTTGAAATCCAAACCTGGGTGAAAGCCAAAAAGCCCCTGGGTAGTGTAGGAATTCTAAGATTTAATACTACTTCATTTCAAGTTATCTAGGAAAGGTCTTTGATTATTAGATGTTAATAGCAACAAACAACTCGGGGTTCTCTCTTCGAAGCCAGGTGATTTGTTAGCTGCACTATTCTAGCCCTAGGAGTCATAATGACACTAAATTCTCTTTTAGTATTTAATGTTCAAAAACATCTCCATACACCAAATGGATATTTCAAGTATAAACATCTTAATTTTTCATGCTTAAGTTCTTTGGAAACTAAGTTAACCTCTGAGGACAAAAATCAAGCTAATTCTTCTGAGGTATATTGATGGTCAAGTAAAAGTTTGATGCCTTATTTTTAAAGTACAGTTATGCACCACATAATGTTGTTTCAGTTAATGACAGACTGCATATACAGCAGTGGAATGCCATATAGCCTAGGTTTGTAGTAGGCTAAGCCATCTAGGTTTGTGTAAGTGCATGCTATGATGTATGCACAACAACGAAGTCATTTAATAGTGCATTTCTCAGAACATATCCCTGTCAGTAAGTGGCACATACTGTAAAATTATTAAGACTTTTTTGAAAAAGGGGAACATTAAACAATATAAATAGTCAAGTGGTATTCTTGAATGGTAAATAAGAAGTCTAAGTTAAGGTATCTAAAGATGTCTAATAAAGCTTTTCAGGACATATTTCACTTTTTTGTTTGTTTTTTAAATAGTGAGATATATTCTTTCCCCAAAGGTATCATTTAAAGGATGTGATTGTTGGAAAAATTTACTTCTTATTAGTAAGAATAAAAATCCAACACATGGAGCTACAACTGATCAAAAAAGAGATCACAGGAATTGGTAAGTTGAAAGACTATTTGAATTAAAATTTCTGTTTCAGTTGAAATTTTAAAATTTTAAAATATTATTTCAATGTGAAATAAACATCCACATTAGATACTAACTTTGATACTTAATAATTCTGGCAGTAAACTTATTCATTTATGTATTTTTAAAAATTGATTTTTGAATACAGTAGTTACATGAGGGATACATTTTAAGACCCCCAGTGGATGCCTGAAACTCTGGATAGTACTGACCCCTATATATACTATGTTTTTTTCTGTACATACATATCTATAATAAAGTTTGATTTCTAAATTAGGTACAGTAAGAGATTAATAGTAACTACAGATATAACAATTATAATAATAGCCTGTAATAAAAGTTATATGAATGTGGTCTCACTCTCTCTCAAAATATCTTATTGTAGTATACTCCCCCTTCTTGTGATGATATGAGATGATACAGTGCCTAGTGATGAGATGATGTGAGGTTAATGACATAGGCATTGTGACATAGTGTTAGTTACTGTAAGGGTTACTTGAACACAAACACTGCAGTACCATGACAGTTGATCTGATAACTGATATGGCTGCTAAGTAACTAAGGGGCAGATAGCTTATACAGTGTGAATATGCTGGACAAAAAGAAGATTGATGCCTGAGGTGGGATGGAACAGGACGGTGTGAGATTTTGTCACACTACCCAGACAGCAAGCAGTTTAAAAATTATGAATTGTTTATTTCTGGAATTTTCCATTTAATATTTTCAGACTGTGGTTTTGCCACAGGTAACTGAAACTGAAGACTACTGTAGGCAATAAATTCACATAGTTCAAAAATAAAGTGTAAGACTATACAGTAAAAAGTGTCCTATTTCTCTACTCCAGCTACCCATAAGTAATATGTTTATAAGTTTTAAAATCCTTCTAGATTTTTCACTTAATATCTTAGAGGTTTTTCCATATTAGTATGTAAGAAAGAACACTTCTTCATCTTTTTTATAGTATGCCATTCAGTGGATGTACTGGAACTTAACCAGTCTGCTATTGGTGGACATACCTGTTATTTCCAGACTTTTGCTATTACAAACAGTGCTTTAGTTGTTAATGTCATTTTTTTGCGTGTGTGTGTGCGCGTGTGCGTGCACACACACAAGATAAACTCTTAGAAGTGGAATTGCTGTTTAGAAGGGTATATTCATTTGTAATTTTGATAGATATTATCAGTTTGTCCTCATTAGGTGTAACATTTTGCATCTACCAGCAATGAATATAGAGAGTGCCTCTTTTTCATCTGTTCTCACCAGCACAATGTTATGAAACTTTTGGCTGATCTGATTGCTAGGAGAACTTCCCCATTGTAGTTTTAATTTAGTTTTCTCATTCTGAGTGAGGGGCGAGCATCTTTTCATGTGTATAAACGCCATTTCTATTTATTTTCTGTAAACTGCCTATCCATATCCATTGCTCCATTGCTGTTGGATTACAAGCCTTTTCTTATTTGTAAAAACTCTTTTATGCATTAGGGAAATCAATCCCTTTTTCTGTTAAGAGCAGAAAAACTTTCCCCAATTTATCTTGCTGTTGTGGTTTATGCCATGTAGAAATTCTTGATGTTTATGTAGTCAAATTAATTAGTTTTTCCTTTTATGACTCTGAGTTTTGTGCCACAGTTATAAAGGCCTTTTTCACATTGCGGTTCTAAAGATAATTTTCTGTTCTTGATTCTACTAAAATAATACATTATAGTTTGGAGATTTTCTTTAAATTTTTAAATCATGTGGAATTTGTCATCATGTAAGATATATGTATTTAACTTTATTTTTCTCCAAATGACTGATCACTTGCACCCAAATAATTTCTTGGTTCATAATTGCTTTTTAATTTTAATTAGCATATAGATTTAGTTTGTCCTCTGTAGTTTTGTTGGGTTTTTGCCGAAAATAATTTTCAGCAACACTTGTTAAGAATTTGTAATTGGTAGTCATAATTATAAATGTCTATGATTTCTTAATCTCCCTTTTTTACCTGCTAATATAAGTTTAAATGATTTAAAGACATTAAAACCAAACTTCAGGTTTTCATTTGTTGTTTAAAAACAAATTGTTTACTTAAACATCTTTTCTGAGTATAAAAATTTTATTCAATTCTAGAAAGTTTAAAAAATAATCTGTACTCATCATCCAGAACAGATAGACAATAGCCTTTGCATATTTTATATTTTACACTATTGGGATCATTACTTTATGTTTTGATACACTTTTTTCACTTACCACATTATTGACTTTTTAAAATGTCTCTGGTTTGCAAAATAATTTTGTAGAGGGTTAAGTCCCCAAATTTGAAAGAACTATATGTCAGTTAAGTATTCAGTTTGATGTTTTGTTTATATTTAAGTTAAATAACTCCAAGAGAAGACAGTTTGAGTGCTACATTACTAGCATGTCACTGTAATGTTCTGATGTATAAAGTGTTAAGTATGTTGAGTGTAGAGCGAGAAATAGAAAAGAATGATCAACGTTTTTATAA
>NW_011888983.1:717229-737056 GCF_000151845.1 Pteropus vampyrus
TTTGTAAAAACTCTTTTATGCATTAGGGAAATCAATCCCTTTTTCTGTTAAGAGCAGAAAAACTTTCCCCAATTTATCTTGCTGTTGTGGTTTATGCCATGTAGAAATTCTTGATGTTTATGTAGTCAAATTAATTAGTTTTTCCTTTTATGACTCTGAGTTTTGTGCCACAGTTATAAAGGCCTTTTTCACATTGCGGTTCTAAAGATAATTTTCTGTTCTTGATTCTACTAAAATAATACATTATAGTTTGGAGATTTTCTTTAAATTTTTAAATCATGTGGAATTTGTCATCATGTAAGATATATGTATTTAACTTTATTTTTCTCCAAATGACTGATCACTTGCACCCAAATAATTTCTTGGTTCATAATTGCTTTTTAATTTTAATTAGCATATAGATTTAGTTTGTCCTCTGTAGTTTTGTTGGGTTTTTGCCGAAAATAATTTTCAGCAACACTTGTTAAGAATTTGTAATTGGTAGTCATAATTATAAATGTCTATGATTTCTTAATCTCCCTTTTTTACCTGCTAATATAAGTTTAAATGATTTAAAGACATTAAAACCAAACTTCAGGTTTTCATTTGTTGTTTAAAAACAAATTGTTTACTTAAACATCTTTTCTGAGTATAAAAATTTTATTCAATTCTAGAAAGTTTAAAAAATAATCTGTACTCATCATCCAGAACAGATAGACAATAGCCTTTGCATATTTTATATTTTACACTATTGGGATCATTACTTTATGTTTTGATACACTTTTTTCACTTACCACATTATTGACTTTTTAAAATGTCTCTGGTTTGCAAAATAATTTTGTAGAGGGTTAAGTCCCCAAATTTGAAAGAACTATATGTCAGTTAAGTATTCAGTTTGATGTTTTGTTTATATTTAAGTTAAATAACTCCAAGAGAAGACAGTTTGAGTGCTACATTACTAGCATGTCACTGTAATGTTCTGATGTATAAAGTGTTAAGTATGTTGAGTGTAGAGCGAGAAATAGAAAAGAATGATCAACGTTTTTATAATATGAGAAGATAAATTAGTACTAAAATGATGTAGTAGGAAGATAGGAAGAAGGTATAAGACTTGAAATTATATTCTGGAAATATTTAAAGTTAATATCATTTACATTATTTCACTAGGACCCAGTACCACAACAGAAACAGAAACAATCGCTAAATATGAAATAATGGATGGCGCACCAGTAAAAGGTAACACACTTTTCACTTGTGTTACAGGTAATGCAGACAGCAGTGTTCATGGCAGTTTAATTTGAAAGTATTCAGTATGAGAATATTTGTGAATTCTTAAAATGATTCTAACAATAATGGTTTTTAAGATCATCTTTGTATAAATACTGAGAAGACTAATAGTCTGAAATAAGATTTAATTTTTTACTCAGTTTAAATTTAGAATTTAGAAGACATGTCTGTCTTCTAGTTCTGAATTGGGAATACTTTGATTGTCTTCATAATAGTTCATTTCTGTAGATCTTTTTTATTCTTGCTGAACATAAGGTACAGTATAGCTGAGTATTAATTCCTGTGGGATTCTAGAATCCTTGTATCCCCAAGGAAAGTAAGTAGTTCCATTACTAGATAATGTTCAGTGTGTAAGATAATGAAGCCAGTATTTATCATTTTAAATTTATGTCTTTGGCTTTTCTCTGTTAGTAATTACTTCAAAAAGTAGCTACCATTTATTTAGTGCCAGCTGTAGATGAGGCATTTTACTTTCGGGTTCTCAAAAGCAGGGGTCCACAACCCCTGTGTCGTAAACCAGTACTAGTCCATGGCCTGTTAGGAACTGGGCTGCACAGCAGGAGGTGACTGGTGGGCAAGGGAGCCAAGCTTCATCTGTATTTGCAGCCGCTCCCCAGCACGAGCATCACCACCTCAGCTCCATCTCAGATCATCAGGCATTAGATTCTCATTGGAGCACTGGTCCCTGGTGCCAAAAAGGTTGGGGACCGCTGCTTTAAAGTTACTTACCACCCTTTGAGTAGAGTGATGGTATCCTTTATGTTACAGATGAAACCAAGATGCAAAGAAATTTTTTAAAAAAACTGTTAGAGGAGGCAGAACTTTACTTCTACCCATCTTAGATTTTCAATTAGGACTGTTTAACAAAAAAGATTAGTAAGAGAAAAAGTTTAATGTTTGCAGTGCATATCATGCAGGAGAAACCACAAAAAAAGTAACTCAAAGCAGTAGCTTAGAATTTCAGCATCTTATATAGTATCTTTAAAAATAACAATAAATTTGGAGAGAAACAACTAGACAAAGGAAAGTAGTTTTAGGTTTCCAAGGATGGAAAACTGTGGAAGATAAATACATGAAAGAAAACCAGTGGAGTAAGGTTCGTTTGCAGGTACCACCCCTGGGCTGACAAATCTCTACAGTAAAAGGAGAATTTATATCTCCCTGTAGGCAGAAAAGGAGGAGCCTTTTCTGCTTTTGCTGCTTCTTAATTGCTTATAGCTCAAAATAATTTTTATGTCAAAGAGGCATTTATGTAGTGATATATTCTGGTTTCCTTCAATAATCATTGCAGTGTTGGATTTGAGGCCAGGTCTTTCTGACTCCAAGACCCATGTGTGTGTACTCTTATGTTATGCAACTTTGTAAAATTCCAGCAGCCACAAATTTTTATGTATACTGATGGGTTGTATATCTATCTTTCAGGAAATAGATATGCATAAGAAAAGTATTACATAAAAAGATTCCAAACAGAATATGCACATACTTACCCTTAGGGAAAGAGAAGCCATGAGAATCTGAATGGCAGTCTTTTTGGTAACAAAGAAGAGTCATCATTCTGAACATGTTCCTGTGGATGAATTAGTAATAAGTATTCAAACATTTACACACATGATTAGATATTATGGTAAACTTCCTAAGATTTTTACATACAGTATTAACCCATATAGTTATTACAAATTCTCTAAAAGATGAATATTATTGGTATTCCTCATTTCACAGATAAGAAACTTGAAACAGAATGGTTAAGTGATTTGGCCAAGGTCACATAGCCAGTAAACTACAGAGTTGGGATTAGAATTCAGGCATTCTGGCTCTAGAGCAGAGGTTCTCATCTAGGGGCAGTTTTGCTGTCCCTCCTATCATTCACCCCTAGGACATTTAGCAATGCTTGGAGACATTTTTGGTTGTCACACTTGGGGAGTGCTACTTGCATCTAGTGGGTAGAGACCAGGGGTGCTGCTAAACCTCCTACAGTGCACAGGACCTTACCCACACAAAGAATTAACAAGCTCAAAATGCTAATAGTGCCAAGGCTGAGAAACCCTGGTTTGAAGTTTTTGTTATGCTGCCATCTCATGAAGAACTGAGGCATTAGTATTTTCTCTATATAGTGTTCTATATGTGTTATGTGACTATATTTAATAATCTTTTAGAATTAAATGGAAATTGCTTTTTTTTTCCAGGTGAATCAATTCCAATAAGACTGTTTTTAGCAGGATATGACCCAACTCCAACAATGAGAGATGTGAACAAAAAATTTTCAGTAAGGTACTTTTTGAATCTAGTCCTTGTTGATGAGGAAGACAGAAGGTACTTCAAGCAGCAGGTATGGTGCCACCCAGGCTGGTATTCTGTTTAATGGCAGTTCTAAAAATACTTGAAAAGACTCTTCTAAGCTTTACTATCCCGGAGCAAGGGGGTGACTAAGTGAACACTGAGAGTATGGTAAGGAAGTAGGCATGAATGGAATTGTGCTGTGATAAATCTCTTCTCAGGCATTCTCCAGAATGGGCTATAATTTAGCAGGGCTTTAATTTTTCTCTTGAAAGTTTTGTGTGTTCTAAAAACAGTACCTGCTGTTTGTTAAAAAAAAATAATAATAATAAAAAATCAGGCAATAAAGAACAGAATGAAGTAAAGGTCAACAAAAATTCCATCATCATGATTAGTTTTCCAGACAGTTTGTGTGTTTAGATCATATAATGCATGTTGTTCTTTAATTTGCTTTTTCACTCGTGTCTTATTCTGAATATCTTTCCTATATCAACAAATATAGATTTCCATTATCACTTTTAATGACTTCATTAACTTGATGGATTCCAGGGTTTCTGTTTTCTCCTTATTAAACAATTCTGTTACAAATGTCCATCAGATGACCCAGATCTAATACTTTTTTATGGAAAATGTTTATCATAAACTTGTTCTCATTTTAAAAAGTAAACCTTTAGTGAATTTTGAATGAAAATTGGTTAGAATGGTTTTCTGTATTCTGAATCAGATTAATAAATATTTGAATGTCAGTTGAGTGTTCAAAATTAATTAGAAATTCTGTGGTCAGTGCTGTGAAGAATACGAAAACTACATTTTATAAACATGGTGTATCCTCGAAGGTCTCACATTGCAGATGTATCAGGGAAAAAAATTAACAGAAAACAATAGTTTGACAGTAATTTAGAAGAAAATTTATTACACTAATAATGCTGTGTAATTAAACATAGGTCATTTACAAGTTCAAAATAGATTGTACAAAATTTATAATTTCCAAATCAATTACATATTGTGGCCCTGTTGAGTGAATTATATTGCTTCCCGTGGACGTTCATTTAGATGTTTAAATTCTGACATGTTAAAAACAAAAAAACAAAAACTTGTCATGACTTTGAAGCAAATAATTTTAAGAATTTAGAAGAGATCTCAGGATGGATTAGTTAGGGTCAGATTTAGATAGACTGAGGAATAGAGAATTGAACAATATACAGGGCAAGATGTAGGGTAAGTTTATTTGGAGTGCATTGGAGGCAGAGAGTAACTCAGTTTGGCTGGTTGGGGATGCACGTCTAGGGAGGCAAGAGAGTGATATTGGTACATTGGATAAAGGTTATGGAGGGCCTTGAATGCCTGGTTGGAGATTTATCCTGGAGGTGCTGAAAACTACTGAAGACCAATCCAAGCAATGTTTTAGACTACTGGTAGTGATATAGGAAGGATGGATTTGAAAGGGGCCTCAGGCAGTGGAGGCAGTGATCTACTAGAAAGGTATTTTATTATCTAAGATTGAAGTGACAACGGCTTGAACTTGAATAAAGGCAGTGGACCAGCAAACTAAAGGATTTTAAGAATTCTTTAAATCAGTAATAGCTAGAACTTTGTGCCAGATGGGATTGATGGTAGTAGTGGTGGTGTGCATGGGTGCTGGTTGCGGGGGAGCAGAGTTGGCAGAAAGGGCATTCCAAGTTTAGAATTGGAAGAAAGTGGGTCAGTCAGGAAAGAGTCGAGCTTTAGTAGGGAAGAGTTTAACTTTATTTTTATTAAAATTGAAGTGGCATTATTTTCATGGTGAAAATTTAAGGCATAATACGAGAACATTAATTTGTTGATATTGTGCATTTTTTTTTTTAAAAATAGGAGATCATTTTATGGCGAAAAGCTCCCGAAAAACTGAGGAAACAGAGAACAAACTTTCACCAGCGATTTGAATCTCCGGAATCACAGGCATCTGCTGAACAGCCTGAAATGTGAACTGAGTAGGAGAAAAAAAGAAAAACAAAAACCTCCTATATCCATTGAGATTGAGTTTAGCAGGTTAAAGATGGTTGCAGCATGTGGAGGAAAAAAGGCCAAAAGTCCACTCATAATAGTCTTCCTTTATCTTACTGTGCTGCATTTATTTTATGATATAACTAAATGTTCTTCATGTATATACATTAAAAAAAGTGCTTTCTTTGAAACACTGGAACTTTCTTAAGCTGCCGTTTCTTTTTTAATTTGATGATAAGCACTCATATATGCATCAGCATAAACATTAAAGATTTTCATATGAGTAGGCTGGTATTTGTAATTTTGCTTTCTTTCTGCATAATGTTGATTATAAATCCTCTTGTCATGCTAATGATTACCTCTTATTCTCTACATGCAAAAAAATAAATATTTTGTGTTCGAATAAAATTAGAAAACCTGAGTGGCCCTTATATCCTGCAGAGATTTAAAACATGGCATCTCAATATTTTTGAGTACTACATTTGTGGTTTTGCATATGTATTTGAGAAATGCATATGGAATGTTTCACTGTAGGTGCTCTGAGTCTACCATTCCATGGCTTCCTGAATTTTATTCTCTTTGAAGTCTTCTGTGGTAAGAATATTAAAATTTTTCCCCAAAGGATTATGTAGCTTTTTTTTTTGGCCATGTTAAGTAACCATTTTGCTACTACTACCCAGCAGGTTCTACTGCATGTTTCCTGCAATGGGAGTTGACTCTATGTTGGCTTTTTAGAACTTGTTAAAACCATATAATTTTCCACTGATACTTTGAAATAATTTTTAATTTAAGGAATCTTTTTACCACATACATGCAAATATAATTTTCTTGACTTCACAAATATTCTCTTTTCAGGAGAGGATTTGAAGATGGGAGAATTCAGGTGGACCTATTAAGCACGAGTTATCCAGATCTGGACAATTTCATATTTGTTAAATTGGAACTTTGGCTAGTTCAAATTCAATTTTAAATTTCACTCACTCTGTTTAAAATTTTTAACACTAAATTTAAGTCATTTGCTCAAAGTCTGTATAAAAGGCTGCAGTCATGTTTATATGCATGAGGTCTGATCTCAAATACACTAAACGTGGGATGTAGGAACTAAAACAATGAAGCCTGTTGTGTGAAACTACTTTTCACTTGTGGTTCATTGGTTTTTGTACCAATATTTTTTATACACTTCAGTGCAAGTCTCGTCAGCTAACCTTACTTTATGAGTAAGCTAAGTAACCCAAATTACATTTCTTTAAACTTGTTTTACTACTATGGCACTTTGATAAAATGGTCAGTAACCAACTTCTTTATTGGCAAAAGATTCCATGTACCATGTGCTGGAGCATCTATTTTAAATGTGGATATCTGTAAATGGTAATGTTTTCCTTCATGTAAGTGCCTGTTCAGAGTTTCAAAATTTTAAAATGCCAAATATTTTCATGGTCACTTGCATGTAGTAATCTAGAAAATATTCAAAGAAAATTTGAAAACCAGTTGTATTTAACCAGCCTCAAATTTGTGCAGTTATGATGTATAATAAAGAATTTGAAGCAGATACTGAGCTTGCTGTTTGAATGATTTAAAATAGTTCTATTCTCAAATTTTCTCATTGTCAGATTTATCATTGAGGCCAGGTTTGCTCAGTAGTTTAAGAAGCCATAATTTGCCCAATCCCAGCAGATCTCGGAAGCTAAGCAGGGTCAGACTTGGTTAGTATTTGGATGGGAGACCACCTAGTAGGCACTTAAGAAAAAAAAAAAGATAATAGTGATAATTTTTTTACAAATATTGTCAATTTCAATTTTTTTAATTAAAATTATTAGGGTGACATTGGTTAATAAAATCAATAGGTTTCAAGTGTACAATTCAGTAATATGTATATTGGTTGCATTGTGTATTCACCACCCAAAGTTAAAATTTCCTTCTGCCACCAAATAGTTATGCCACAGTGGCATATGTTGGACTCTTTCAAGGAGATAAGTAGTTGGGATACTCAATACTGTGGTAGTAAAGTCTTATGTTTTTTTATATTCAGCTGAATCTGTTGAACATATATAAAGGCACACACTCTAGGGGTTTATACAAGCCTGAATTGGAATGTAACATTTTGAGTTTCAAATCAGATAAAGACATGGTGAGAAAAATGCACACCCTTAAATACATCCTTTTTTAGGCTTGGGGTCTTCTTTGAATATAATTCTTATATAACTCCCTTATCTAAAATCTTAGTGACTCGATTCCCAGATAAAGTTTAAATTCTATATTACAAAACACACTTTCAGCTCCAATTATGCCAGGCTCCTTGGAGAACGACCACTCTTCCTGCACTACAGCTAACTTCTAGTAAGGCTCTCCTGGCCCATCTTGGCTGACACCATCTTCATCTCCAAGTCAAAGTTGGATGTCCCTTTGTTGTGTGGCCAAGGCACTCCATGTACATCTCCAGAACTGTGCTGCCCACACTTTTCAAGACATTGTATGGATTTGAAGCCTCTTCAGGGCTCAGCCTGTTTTGATATACTTTGTGCTTATAATATACATTCAATATCTGAATAAATGGATGAACATAATTTTCCTAGTGATTATAAAATTAAATGTGTTCTTTAGAAAAAATATATGGGTCCAAATGTAATAAAGTTATGGACAAGAACTGTTATGCACCTCAGCTTTAGAATAAAGGAAATAGACTAGCTTCTCTAGGAGTGTTATCAGGCCCTGGAGAGGAAGACAGCAGAGCAGGGCCATGTGAGTGCTATCTACAAGTTCCACAAATGCATCTGATAGCTGCTCCCTCCCTAGGTTTGGGGAAACTGGACCAGATAATGTCTAAGAACCCTTCTTGCTCTAGCTAATATTCCATGATTCTAAGAGTAAATTTTTAAAATTCACTTAGGAAAAACAATTCAGTACCTAAATGATAACCTTACATAGGAAAAATACTAGAAACTTCAAATTATAGAATTTGATAGTCAAAATGTAAGAGAAATCTAAGGATGTGATCTTGTGAAATGGTCATGCCAGCTTTTGTTAATAGCAAAGGCAAAGAGATAACTTGCTCATTTTATTCCCTACCACCTGGGTTACCTTTACTTCTCCCACTTCCTTTCCCCATCCCCCACTTATTTCTACATTTATTCATTTATCCATGTTTCCTGAGTGTTTCATTGGCCCTACCCTGAAGGGACATAATCTATAGCAGTGGTTCTCAAAGTGTGGTCCACAGGCCAACACCACCAGGAAACTCATTAGAAATGCAAGCTCTTGGGCCCCATCCTAGACCTATAGAATCAGAAACTCGGAGAAGGCCCCAATAATGTTTTCTAGATGAGTCTGTTGCACCCTCAAGTTTGAGTACTACTCTAGAAACAATGATACGGTTTTAGTACTATGATATTGATACTATGATATTTAGTACTATGATATTGATACGGCATAGAAGAGGGGTACCCAATGTGTTCAGAGATATAGAAGTGAGAAGTGATGACATAACTGGTATGTAGTTCTGGCATAAATAGAATGATAGATTTGGGGAGTAGAGAGATGAGGCTGGAAAAGGTATATAAAGAAGGCCAATTTAGGAAGGGGCTTGGATGCCATACAAATGACTGGAGTATGAGCTTTATCTGAACACTTATTCAGAATTCACTGAAGGATTTCAAGCAAGAGTAACAACTACATTTGTATTTTCAAAAGATCATTATGGTGACTGCGAAGTATGGATGGAGGCTTGAGAGCAGACAAGGATACCAGTTACATGGTTATTGCATTTATTCAACAAACAATTATGGAGGCTCTAATATGTGCTAGGTGCTGATAACAGTGCTATAAATATCCTCCAAAGGGTATGCCAGCTCTATCCTGTAAAAGCAAAATATTTATGTTGAATTTCCCCATTTAAATGTTTGTATAACTTTATGAATGGATGAAGAGGAAAACCTATACATGCTATCATAAAATTTAGACTGCACTTTTTACCTGCAAGGAGGTACAAATGAAGTTACCAGTTAAAATAGTTTTAAGAGCGATTTTTTTCTAAAAAACCGTATTAGGATATGTTACTATGTCCATAAGCCACAATTGTTGATTCTGACCCAATAATATACATGGTTGTCAGGTATATTAACAAGAGGATAACAACACTAGTCTCAGTTGAATATTAAAAGTTTGGCTTATCCATTCTCCTACTTTCCAAATCTGATGAGACATCTTTATTTAATGCCATTTTCTATCATATTTAGTCACTTTTTAAATTGTCTAGATTCTTTTGTAAATTCCAGTCCATATACATAGTCTCTACTGTAATTCAGACATACGAATCCACCATTGTCAACTTTTGCTATAGTTATAATGGGTTTTCCTCTTGTCTTTTTTTAGGGGGGTGAGGTTCCAGTTGTGAGGAAGGGAAATTTTTCCTTCTACCCTTCTAAGCTCTTGTTGGACTAATAATCAAATTAACATGAAGAAAGATTAACAGGAGAAAATTACCAAATTTATTTATGTACATACAGGGGTTCCAAGAATATGAGACCCTGGGACACATTGGGTAGTTGAGGCTTATATGCCATCTTGAGCTAGGAGGGGTAGGTTGTGGTTTGAAACTCTAAAAGGGCAGGAAGGCAATTTACATGGAGATGGTAAAGCAATTGTTGGGTAAATAAGTGTGTGTTGGGGCCCTCTTTAATAATGGGACACAGAGAGGCCTCTGATCAAATGAGCCTGACTATGTCTCCTCCCTCCCACCCCCCCATCTATGTCCATAATAAATAGTTATTGATAATAATAGCTCACTTTCTGGAGCAGGTCTTCTATCTAAATTTTAGGCAATTAGGGGTCTTTTCAGTTTTCTTGAGTCTTTTGTTTCTTAAAAATAATAAGAACTCAAAAGGCATATTTTGGGGTGGCAAACCCTGCTTCCCTTCCTATCTGTCCTAGATAGTTTCTAAATTGATTTCTCAAAAATATAATGACTATCTGCAAAACACGGAATGAGACTTGGCTTAACTCTGGTATTTAAAATTTTTCAATATGCTTTTCCATAGTTGTTTACATCGTTTCCTCTGATTAGAATTTCCTTACTCCTCTATTTGTCTTTTGTTTGCTCTTAAGTCTGGCAGAAATCTTTTAAAGGTTCTGAAATTTCTCGTTCTTAGAACTCACAATAAACTGAGTAATTATTTGCATTACTTAACATGTACTCTTCGTATCATCAAAACCAGATAATAAACTCTTTGAGGGCAAGGGACCCTCTACTTGTATCCCTGATGTTTAAAAAGTATTCTCTGAATAAAAAGCACTTAGTGGCTGCTGTTGGACCCTGAGCTGTGTCAGATCCCTTAATTGTTGCTCCAGGTTCTTTCAGGTCTGTGTGTCTGTTATTCTCAGCACTCCACTAGGAGGAACTGTCAGAATTCTTGCAGGACAGGAAAAGGAGGGGACATCTCAACATGGAAAAACTCTGCAACGAAAATGAAGGAATGCCTGAGAACCAAGGAAAGATGGAAAACTAAGAAGAGACACAGGATGTGGGAAATCTTGTACTTTCAGAGTACAAGCCAGAAATAACTTATACTCTGGAAGACAAGGAAACGTTAGAAAATGAGGGAAAGATAGAAAACAAGGAAAACACAAAAGATGGGGAAATACTTAATGATAAAGAAAAGCCAGAGAAGGAGGGAAAGTCAAAAGAAGAGGGAAAGCCAGTAAGTGAGGGAAAGCCAGTGAGGGAAAGCCAAAAGGAAAACCAGCCAGCGAATCAAGGGCTGCAGGGAAGGGCCCAGCTGGGGATGACATACTCAGGAAAGCCAAAAGAAAAACCAACAAAGGGCCGGCTCAGTGCCTCAAGAAATACAAGGAGGCCATACATGATATGCATTTGAGCAATGAAGAGATGATAAGAGAATTTGACGAGATGGCTAGGGTAGAGAAGGAGGTGGAGAAAACCAGAAAGAAATTGCGGCGGGGGGCGATATGTGGATGCAAGTTTACAGGACTCTTTCCACCCTAGGGCCCAAGGGACTCAGGGGTGGCTACAGGGCCCCACAACCGGTCTTTGAAGACATTCCTTTTGTGTAGTGCCTGGCCAGGCATTTGCCAGCGCCTGGGCTTTAACCATATTGCTAATACTTTGCTTTGTCACTCTCGTTATCCATCTGCAGCCTTCTGTGTTTCAGTAGCAGATTTTCATCCATTGCATGGAAAAACGTTTATGATGCATTGTAAAGTTAGAAAGAAAAGTTTGCACAACCATTAAAAAAAAAAGCACATAGCAAATTGTTATTGGAACCCTATTTGACACATAATATTGCATATCACATGACACATTCCTTCAAGTTACAAGATCTTAATGGTTTAAGTATAATGAGGGAGAGAGGTGGAAAATCTAAGTGTATTTTGAAAATAATGTGTTGCAACTTCATATGACGGTGTATAACCAAGGCAAACGAGACTAAACTTCGGCGGGGGTAGAGGACATATCTTTGCTACGTTATTGTGACCTACTGGCCGCTAGAATGATGTACACAAACTGCTCACATTAAAGTAAAAGTAGTTACACGCGTGTCACACAAGGGGTTTACCTTATAAGCTGTAGATCGAAATTCCTTGGCAACGTTTCTGTAAGGCAGAAAGTTATGTTCTTAATGCTACTCTATCAAGAACACGAAAGTTAACACAAGACACTTTTGGGCAACAGTTTTTACTGTTCAAGTCTGCAAGCCATGCTGGTGCTCAAAACACAGACAGTACCTTCCACCTCAATTACGACCTCTCCGCTCACTGCGCTGCACACGTGCTACTCTCTGGGCCAGCTTGAGTCACGTGACACAGCTCGTAGGCCCCCTCCTCTCATCTGTGACATCCCCAAAGGTGCCTGATTATTTTCTTTCCTTTAAACCTTAAACTTAAAGTTTAAAGAAAGCTGACTTCAATATCTAATGAAAGAGAGAAGACAAGAATTTATCTTTTCTGCTTTCATTCCTAAGTTTTTCCTCCTCTTTGCGAGCCATCCTACGGCACTACGTCTCCTTTATTGGTCGGGCGTTTTCCTGGGCAGCTCTCCTGCTCGATCCGGGTCTTTCCGGACAGTAGGCGCTAGCAGTGTGCGTCTCTGTCCGCCGCCGTGTCCCTGCGCTGCTCTAGCCAGTTTACTTTAGGGCCTGCGGCCGCGATGTCCCTACCCCGCAGTGCCCTGTTGTGGGCTCGGCTCCCGGTGGGGCGCCACGCTGGCCACTGGGCAGCGGCCTGCTCTGCCTTTCGGCCCCACGTTGGGCTCTATCCTGGGTCTCTGGGGCGCGTTCCTGCCGTTGCCTCCGCCTCCTCCTCTGCCTCAGGGGGTTCCAAATCCCCGAACACGTCCTTGTTCGTGCCGCTGACTGTGAAACCTCAGGGCCCCAGCGCGGATGGCGATGTCGGGGCCGAACTAACCCGCCCCTTGGACAAGAGTGAGTGCAGGAGCTAGCGAGGGCGGCCAGGTGGTGTCTTTAGATCCCAGGGACGGCCGTGAGGAAGCTGCACCCCTTTATCCTGGAGACCCGAGGTCCCTTCGAGTGTTGTTATCGTGGTTGCCAGTGTCTACCTTCCTCGCTGGTTTGTAAGCCCCTCAGGGCTTGGGCCTGTGTCTGATTGATTCTTTAATGTGCTGCCCCAGAAGTGGCCTTTTCCCTTTCACTCTCCTTTCAGTGCTTTAAACCCTCATGTGATGGGACGATTTACCCTTTTTGAGTCGTTAGGTGTACGACTGATTTTTTTAGCATCCTTCTTTGTTCCTCCTCCGCTGCTCAGAACTATAGTCTCTAAGGGGCAACGAAGTGGGCAGTGAAAAGCCAGAGGAGGACTTCTTCCAGTATTCTTTGTCATTGACTGGGCACCCACGCAAACCAGACACTGTGTTAGGCTATACGGTGGTTGTCAAGAGGAACCGGACTCAGATCCAGATCTCTTGTACTCTAGAAGCTTACAGTGAGTGCCGTGGGGAGGAAGGACATAAGGATAACCAATTGTTATACAAGGTAGAGGATGATAAGGGTGTCCTTGCCGAGGGTGGTAAGCACCGTGATCATCCGAGACTCCAGAAAGAAAGGACTGGCTTAGCATCAGCAAGTGGCGGTGGATTTTGTCCCCAAAACTCACACTGAGTGGACTTGACAGGGAGGCGTGTTAATGTTTACAAGGAGAATTTAGGATTAAAGGGTTGTACTTCTTTAGTGTTTGGGTGTTTAGGGAGTTGAGGCAGTTTCCTCTGACCAAATGAAGCTCTGGGAGGGCTGAAGGAGTGCTGTAGCTTCACCTGGCACTCTTCCCTTCTCTAGGCATTTCAGTTCAACAAGCAACATTGGTGCCTCCTGTTTTAACGCTAAAATATATAGACTACAACATCCTATGGGTCAAATCTTGTTTTTCAGGGCAGAAGTACAATACTTTCACTAAAAATGTGATGGAGCTCTCACAGTATATTATTCTTTAACCAATTCTTCCAAGCCACTGTTAAGCAAAACCTTTCACTTTTCTTGGAGTTGGGGGCTATATTATTTTGATAACTTTCATAGTGTATTTATATATTACTATTTATTGTTTACTTTACAATTGGGATAAAACTACAATATAGAATTTACTATCTTAACCATTTTCAAGGGTACAGTTCAGTAGTGTTAAGTATATTTACATTGTTGTGAAACATATGTCCAGAACTTTTTCATCTTGCAAAACAAGCTCTAAACCCATTAAAAAAAAACAATTTCCCCATTTACTTTACTTTTTTAAAGATAAAGTAATTTGTGTGAGATAATATGACATATTTATTAGATTTAAATATAGAAAATTCCTTATTTTGTGCAGTCATTCCAATTTGCCTGAAAGGATAAATGTTATTAATGCTTCTGGTAAGGAGATAGAATGAAGATTGTCAGCACCAGATATTCTTCTGATGGAGAATCCTTAGATACTCCCCGGAGTCAGTATTTACTGGGTGATTTTTCATTTCCTTTGGTTAGGATTGGTTTAGACATTGAACTTACTAAATTACTTTTCATTATTGCAAGAGAGGCTACAGAGAACAATGAATTACTACAATCCTATATAGCCACATGGTTCAGGTATCAGATTTTCACATAAGATTTTGAGACAAGAAGCTGTCACCTCTTAATCTCTTGCCTGCTCTTCACCCCAAAAGTTGGTGTGCTTCAGGGCTGTGTCCGATGTCACTGCTGTCTTAATCTGCGTTCTCTCTCCTTTCCCCTCAAGTAAGTATTCCTTTTAGATCTTTGTCTCTAGTCCGGACCCCTCTCACTCCCCCTAGATCTGTATATCTAGCTGCCTACAGTTATCTCCACTTGGATTTCTTACATGCACTTAACCTTTGCATGTCCAAGACAACTTATCTGCCCCTCAGCCTGCTCTTTCTCCAGGTGCTGCTGTCAAACACCTGGTAATCTTGGTTCTTCCCTTACTTTGTCCCCTACATCTAACAATCAGAAAGTCCAGTTGGCAAGTCTTGTTGAGTTTACCTCATAAATATTTATTGAATTAATTCACTTCCCTCCTCCACTGCAGCCATCCTAGCCTAAATTAACAGCTTCTGTCTTTTGGTGGGACTGTTGAAATAGCCCTCAGATGTCTCCTTGAACACCTTTGGTCTCTCTAATCCATTCTCTACCTGCAGTCAAAATGTTCTTTTCAAAAGATCTAATCATGTTTCTCCCCTGCAAACAATTGTTTAATGTGTTTCTGTTGTCCCTGGTTTAAAAAGGTCATCACACTTATGTGGACTGGA
Organism: Pteropus vampyrus; assembly: GCF_000151845.1. Lineage (NCBI taxonomy): Eukaryota > Metazoa > Chordata > Mammalia > Chiroptera > Pteropodidae > Pteropus > Pteropus vampyrus. Next base: position 732,513 of record NW_011888983.1, read on the forward strand.
AGGCCCTACCTGATTTGGCCTGGGTACCTCTCCAGCTTCTTTGCACGCTGCTCTCCATATTTCAGCCATATTGATGAAATGTATACTTTTGCTCTAGGACCTTTTAAAGATGCTACTCCCTCAGCCTAGACTATTCCTGTGGTTCCTTCATTTTTTTAAAAAAATAGCAATGGCTAATATTGAGTGTTTGCTAGACAGATACCATTCTAAGCATGTGACTCATTAAATCTTCTAATAATCCTATGAGGTAGACACTGCCTTTATCCCCCCAGCAAATACTTATTGAATGTCTGTTATGTCCCGAACACTGTTCTAGTCACACAGTAGGTGCTCAGTATATACACATGTAATTTTTTTTTCCTGGTTGATTGTAACATATTTAGCCATGTGGGTGTAGAGCAACTATAAATAGAAAGATGTGCATGTTTGTGATAGCCATGCAGCACTTAAATGCCTGGCCCGATTTACAATTTACTTTTTCTCCATTTCCTAATTAGTAAAATGAGAATAATATATTCTCTGCTTACATCTCTGGATTGTGAAAATTATAACGTGTTTGGCAAAGCTCTTTGAAAAGTGTAAAGGGATGAATAAATGTAAACTAGTATTTGTACTAAATATTTGCTATATGAAAAATGGAATTAAAAAGTTTTGGGGTTGTCACCTTGCAGTAGAATCTGTGATGTGTGGAAACTGGGAAAACTATTCCTCAAGGAGCCCGAATAACCTACCTTACTTATATATGTTGATGTGGGACTTATATAAGGATCTATATAAGTCCAAAATACTTGGACTTATATAGGATATAGGTTGATGTGAGGATTTAACAAAATTATGTATTTTTAGGGTATGGGATAAAAAAGGGACTTTTTTCTAAGTCTCTCTTTCTTTAGGCTGTCAAGAGCTGGTGTAAAATTCCTCAGATATATTTCCTCTCATGCTCAGCTGGCTCCACCAGAGCAGTTTTTAAGTCTTTTGAGCACTCTTATGAATATTTAAGTGTTTAGAAGTTCCAGCAATGAAGTACAGCTGCTTTTGATAGCAGAGTGGCCTTCCTCTTTCTGAGAAAGTTGACTAAGCTGGAAGCTTTGGGAGGTCTCAGGTGGAGCAGTAAAGGAGGAGAGTAGCACCCAAGCATTGAGCTAGGTGAGCTCTGGCTGACCATGGGTGACAGATGTACTTCCAGAGCATGATTTCTTTGTTATTTTTGATTCATCACTAGCATGTTTGTAGGAAGTGGGAGCAACAAATGATATTCATGGCAGATTTTATTAGAAGTTGTGACTCTGGGGGAAAGTATCAGATTAGTTGAGGTAGGTGGTGGTAATTTCGTCATGGATTCTAGTGCTGGTAGTTGGGTAGGTGCAGATTGGAATTTAGATTCGTAGAGCTGTGGCAAGAGGGTTGAAGCCACTTACCTCTCTATTAGTAGAGTGAACTGGAGTCAGAGTTTTGGGGAAGCCTGCTTGTCAAAACACCTGGACTGTGTGTTCTGGCATATGACTTGTGGCGTACAGAATTAGGGTGTAGTGCTAAGGGGGTCATGATTATGGAGATAGGCCCTGTATAGACAATTAGGCTCTTTAATGACTAGAGCACATCTAGCTTCCTGGATGAGAATAGTGCTGTTGGTTGCAAGAGGAACCTTATGAAAGAGCAGAGGCTTAATGAAGTCATTGTAATTTGTTGTAAATTTATCAGATACAGACTCATTTGCAGGTATAGGGAATTAGCCGAGGCTTCTCAGTCTTAATGCTACTGTCACACCCATCACCTGAGCTAGATGCAGAAAGCTCAGAGGCATTTGTTCTAATGCAGCTATCTGCTGCAGTAGTGGCAGTGTTAGTAAATCTAGTACCACTTTTTATAATTCTCTTTGTGATGATATGAAAGGTTCAGCATGAGTTCCTATCACTACTGGAACCATATTCTGGTACATCTTAATATTCAACGACAAGGAAGAAATATGTGTTATGTGCCATTGAGTTAGCTCTCACTCCTGGCAACCCTGTGATTAAATGATGTCCACAATGTCCTGTCCTCAACAGTCCTGCTCAACTCCTGTAGACTCATGTCTATGGCTTCTTTTATGGAGTCAGTCCATTTCATATTTGGTCTTTTTCTTTTTCTGCTGCCTTTTATTTTTTCCAGCATTATTGTCTTTTCCAACAAGCCGTGCCTTTTCATGATCTGCCAAAATAAGACAGCTTTAGTTTTGTCATTTTTGCCTCCAGTGATGTTTCAGGCTTAATTTGCTCTAGGAACCCACTTGTTTGTCTTTCTGGTGGTCCAGGGTATCTGTAGCGCTCACCTCCAACACCATATTTCAAATGTTTCATTTTTTTCCCTATCGGCATTCTGCACAGTCCAACTTTTGCATCCGTACGTAGTAGTTGAGAATATGAGGATGGGGACGATCTTAGCCTGGGTCTCAAATGACACATCCTTGCTCTTGGTGATCTTTTGGAATTCTTCCATAGCTACTCATCCGATTCTCTACCTTCTCTTGATTTCTTGGCTGCTGTTTCCATTTGAATTGATGACTGAACCAAAGAAAGCGAAATCTTTAACAATTTTAATGTCTTCATTGTGCTAAAGTTGTGTATTTCCTACCCCTTGGATACTACAGCTTGTATTAATAAAGGGTAGTAAAACTAGTTGTAGTATTAAAGAGGTAGAACTAAATGCCACTACTAAGTGGTCTTTGATACAATTTCTTCAGGATTTATTCTGTCTTTTTGGATCCTAGAGATTTTCTAACCTATTCTGATCACTTCTCTCCACCTGTGTTTCCACTGTGGCTTTGGCCTTTCAATTCTATTAGGAAGAGGTTGAATTGCATACCTTCCCATCTGCTTTTCCAACACTCAAGCGAGCATGTAGCTTCGATGTATTGAGATGGAATTCTAGTTAATTACTAATGAGTACAGTGAAATAAGTGATTAAAACATTTTCTTAAGAATGAGTAAATCATAAGGTTTAAGCAGTCCCTAGCCAGTAGTAATGGCTACTTTGTTCTTCATCAGGATGTAAGTGGAGTAAAGTGGATCATTATTTTTGCGTAAAGACTCTTGTGAGGTACAGTTATATTTTAGAAAAGAACCGATTCTGATGGATTGTCTTGATCATTTTGTATTCTCTTCAAAAGAATATGGAATCATTTAAAACACAATGCAACTGGCTTAGAGTTTATAGTGGGCCTTTTAGTTTCAGCAAATGTGGTTTTGAATCCCAACACAGACATTAAATCCCAGGCTCCCATTGCAGGAAGTTGGAAGAAAGCTATTACCTGGTTAAAAGTTGTAGTGACTGAGTATTTCTACTATGCCGGAAATCTAGAGAGTGTCTGTTTTAATCACTGTTGGTTTTAATGAGAAGTAAAAAAAAAAAAAAAAAAAATCAGGTCGTTCTGTTAACAGCGAAATGTTAAAGACTTATTTTTTATGAAAAATACACCTGTTTACATATACTTCTGTAGTAGATTAAACTTTCTACTATTTCTATTGTGTCCATGTTTTTGCAGTTATCTTTTAAAAAATGATAGCAGATTTTTAGAAAATGTCCTTTTAGATAAAATAAAGTATTGGTACAGAGAAACCTCACTTTTTTTATGTGGACAATATTCATTTTTTAAAACAGCTTTAAAATATTTACATACCATAAAGTTCATCCATTTAAAGTGTATGATTTAATGGTATATTTGCAGCATTATACAACTATCACCATAATCTAATTATAGAACATTTTCATCACCTCAAAAAGAATCTCATATCCAGTAGCAATCACTTCCCATTCTCCTAGTCCCCAGGTCCCTCTGCCTAGCCTATGGCACACTAGTCAACATTGTTTCTGTTTGGACATTTCATATAAACGGATACAACAACGTGGTATTTCTTGACTAGTTTCACTTAACATGAGGAGCCTCATTTTTTAAGCATTTTCAATTGAGCAAAGTATGATTCTTGCATAACACTTCAGTGTTAGTTATAAAAAAAGGGTTAATTCTAAATAATTTGATGTCTTCACTTTGTATTGAGTTTATAGATCAGCAGAATTTCCCCCAAGCAATTGCATGTGCTTTATTCCCATCTTTTATTTGTCACTGGTTTTTCCATTATTGCTGCAAAGAAACTGTTGCCCCCAGTGGGTACAAAGTAACAGAAACCCAGAAATATCAGATAACTGCCTGCGATAGATATATATGTATCATATTTAGTTGTGGGCAAATATAATGGCTAAACCAGAGATTTTGAAATTCTCTCATTCTGCAGAACAAATTTTTGTTAATGGGATGCTTTATTCAGACTTAATTCTTTCAGTGAGTGTTGTGTGTATTCTGGCTATTTGAAAATGCAGTTGGTTATTTTTGTGGGAGGTAGAGATATAGGCCACTTGGCCTTTCTGTTTCATGGGCAAAGACTATATCTTCAATTTTAGCCTACTTTCTCAGAAATGTAGAGTGTGTGGCTGAAATGTTTATCTCTACAGAATAATGTTGTATTTTAACATGTTTAATGGTAATGTAATCTCAGCTTGATTAATTT
>NW_011888983.1:738291-779620 GCF_000151845.1 Pteropus vampyrus
AGCATGTAGCTTCGATGTATTGAGATGGAATTCTAGTTAATTACTAATGAGTACAGTGAAATAAGTGATTAAAACATTTTCTTAAGAATGAGTAAATCATAAGGTTTAAGCAGTCCCTAGCCAGTAGTAATGGCTACTTTGTTCTTCATCAGGATGTAAGTGGAGTAAAGTGGATCATTATTTTTGCGTAAAGACTCTTGTGAGGTACAGTTATATTTTAGAAAAGAACCGATTCTGATGGATTGTCTTGATCATTTTGTATTCTCTTCAAAAGAATATGGAATCATTTAAAACACAATGCAACTGGCTTAGAGTTTATAGTGGGCCTTTTAGTTTCAGCAAATGTGGTTTTGAATCCCAACACAGACATTAAATCCCAGGCTCCCATTGCAGGAAGTTGGAAGAAAGCTATTACCTGGTTAAAAGTTGTAGTGACTGAGTATTTCTACTATGCCGGAAATCTAGAGAGTGTCTGTTTTAATCACTGTTGGTTTTAATGAGAAGTAAAAAAAAAAAAAAAAAAAATCAGGTCGTTCTGTTAACAGCGAAATGTTAAAGACTTATTTTTTATGAAAAATACACCTGTTTACATATACTTCTGTAGTAGATTAAACTTTCTACTATTTCTATTGTGTCCATGTTTTTGCAGTTATCTTTTAAAAAATGATAGCAGATTTTTAGAAAATGTCCTTTTAGATAAAATAAAGTATTGGTACAGAGAAACCTCACTTTTTTTATGTGGACAATATTCATTTTTTAAAACAGCTTTAAAATATTTACATACCATAAAGTTCATCCATTTAAAGTGTATGATTTAATGGTATATTTGCAGCATTATACAACTATCACCATAATCTAATTATAGAACATTTTCATCACCTCAAAAAGAATCTCATATCCAGTAGCAATCACTTCCCATTCTCCTAGTCCCCAGGTCCCTCTGCCTAGCCTATGGCACACTAGTCAACATTGTTTCTGTTTGGACATTTCATATAAACGGATACAACAACGTGGTATTTCTTGACTAGTTTCACTTAACATGAGGAGCCTCATTTTTTAAGCATTTTCAATTGAGCAAAGTATGATTCTTGCATAACACTTCAGTGTTAGTTATAAAAAAAGGGTTAATTCTAAATAATTTGATGTCTTCACTTTGTATTGAGTTTATAGATCAGCAGAATTTCCCCCAAGCAATTGCATGTGCTTTATTCCCATCTTTTATTTGTCACTGGTTTTTCCATTTTTGCTGCAAAGAAACTGTTGCCCCCAGTGGGTACAAAGTAACAGAAACCCAGAAATATCAGATAACTGCCTGCGATAGATATATATGTATCATATTTAGTTGTGGGCAAATATAATGGCTAAACCAGAGATTTTGAAATTCTCTCATTCTGCAGAACAAATTTTTGTTAATGGGATGCTTTATTCAGACTTAATTCTTTCAGTGAGTGTTGTGTGTATTCTGGCTATTTGAAAATGCAGTTGGTTATTTTTGTGGGAGGTAGAGATATAGGCCACTTGGCCTTTCTGTTTCATGGGCAAAGACTATATCTTCAATTTTAGCCTACTTTCTCAGAAATGTAGAGTGTGTGGCTGAAATGTTTATCTCTACAGAATAATGTTGTATTTTAACATGTTTAATGGTAATGTAATCTCAGCTTGATTAATTTCAAATATTTTCACTTATAAAATTATTGATTCATAGTGGCATGTTACTTTCGCAGACATCTAAATTCAATCTCCCCTGTAGCACTGTAACTTTTCTGCCGTCATCCTTGAAATATAGTCATCTAAGCCTTGCTTGAGTCCTTTCAGCATCATGGAGCTGGCACTTTTGTGAGGCAACCCCTTTTTATTGTTCTAAATTGTTAGGAAGTTCTTGTATAAATTCCACTGAAATCTGCTTCCTTCATTTCCGTACTGACTTAAATTATGCCATCTAGAATGAGATAAGTGTAATCTTTTCTCCCTAAAATCATCTCCAAATTAAAGAACATTTCTGGCTCCTTTAGTCATTTGCATAAAAGCATAATGATCTGGTCCTTGCAGTATTGGTTGTCTTTCTAGATACTTTTAGTTGCTCACTATTAGATGTTCAGAATGGTTGTAAGTAAAAACAACATGGTTATCTACAAGTGGCCTGACAGAGGCTAGGGTCAGTGTCTAATGTGAAGCACCTTGCTTATTCCTCTGCAGTATAATAGGAATATTGTTTGACTTTATAATTTTTCTAGGCACTTTATTTCACTATTAAACTATAAAGAGCTTGTGGTTAACTAAAACCTTTTAAGTTCTTGCAACACTCAGTAGACTGCTGTCTTGGGTGTTATGTTTTTGGGGCATTTCTCCATGTGGAAAACAAATGTTAAACAAATGTTAAGCTTTGATATCTTTCTTCCAGATGAAGTAAAGAAGATCTTAGACAAATTTTACAAGAGGAAAGAAATTCAGAAACTGAGCGCCGACTATGGACTTGACAGTAAGGCTAATAACATTCCATTAGAGATATTTTATTACATCTTAGATAACAGCTTTGTCAGTACTGTGTGACACCTCCTGTAGATTACAGCTTTGTCAGTACTGTGTGACACCTCCTGAAGCCTGGACATAATCTGGAGGATGTCTTAGACCTTTACTTCTCCCTGGGCAGGAGATGGGCAAGATGTACCTGGTGAGCCACACACACAGCAAAGCAGCTGTGTGTTCAGCTTTCCTCCATGTTGTGCTAGGATTTTAGTTTTAACCAAGATCATAATAAACCAACTGTACTACCAAAACAAGAGCAAACACTTTGATGAGTTAGAGTGATGTGTATATGTACTTTTTAAAAAGAGAAATGGAATGAAGACTAACCCCTGCCTATTTTGATTTTGTGTTTCTTGCAGCTCGCCTCTTCCACCAGGCTTTCATAAGCTTTAGAAATTATATCATGCAGTCTCATTCCCTGGATGTGGACATTCACATTATTTTGAATGATATTTGCTTCAGTGCAGGTAAGTGTTTATACTTTTAAAAATCCTGTTGAATATACTTTCTGTTTCTTCCCATGGTTCATGTTCATTTCTCAGGGCTTATTTGTTTTAAAATAGACCCCATTACCATTCTCTGTAAATAATTCAGTGCTTGCATAGGAGGCTGTCTGTGCCCTTTTGCTTTTATATTTGGTCCCTGAGCTAGTTATTAAATCACCCATGTGTCTTAGACTGGAGGTAGAGTTGATCTATCACTATCTGCTGTTCACTATCTGTTAATATACGCCACAGTGAAATGAACTTTCACACAAGATAGAATTAATACATAGCAGATTCCATCTGTTCTGCCACAGGCTTCTTTCTTCCTCATATCAGGAGAGTTCTTGCCATAAAAGAAGAAAATGTAAGGACATCGTTATTTTGTTCCCATAGGCAGCTTGGCTTTGGTTATATATTTTAAATGTATTTGACTATTAGACCTTTATGTTGTGTCAAACGCTGAGGTAGAACCTGGATACAAAGCATAATGGGATGCAGCTCCACCTTCCTCAGAGCCGCTAAGATGTGGAGACATCTTACTGAGGAATTAGTTTACTTTCATACTTTGTCTCGCAGTGGTTTCTAGTTTAAAAAATGTTTGCTCCAGCAGTTCTCTTCAGTAACCACAGGCCTTCTCTCTAATGTATATTTGCAGATTCTTTATTTTTAATTTAACTTTCAACAATGCTGATCTTTACCTGTTTGCGTTGGATCTTTACCTGGAATATGGTGTTTGGCAGCCAGTTTTCTGTTTTCCTAGAAAATATAAGTGAAATTAGGAGGCACATATAAGACAAAGCAGAATCTCAGAAAAAAGTAGAGTTCCGTGCTCCAGGGTTTTGTTTTTTTGTTTTTATCCTGGCGATGTTTGCCTAACTTAGCTCACTAAGAAAAAAGTTTCACTAAGTTTAGCTATGGATAACATGTAGATTGCACATGTTAATGCAGTGTTTTATTTTCCAGCTCATGTGGATGATTTATTTCCATTTTTCTTGAGACATGCAAAACAGATATTTCCTGTGTTGGAATGTAAGGATGATCTACGTAAAATCAGTGACTTAAGGATACCACCTAATTGGTTAGTTTCTTCATTCGTGGATTTGAAATTTTAAGTTTTTAATCTTGGGAGTTTAATGATTATTATTTTTTTTATGCTGGATGATAAATCATAAAGAGTGTAGATTGTATTTTTTTCCCTAGAAAAACAGGCAGTTAACTCAGGCAGGCAGTTAACTGGTGTTTCCTCTCTATCCTGATCCAGCTAGGTTTTAGATTTTATTACAACAGATCTAGAGTAGCCCTTACTTTAGGGGTGTTGTCCTTATAATTCAGGTGTGGCCTTTCTGGTGTCTCAGCTGAATGCCTGGGGTGTTAATGAGCTCTCTCACCACCACCATGGCTGGAACTCCAGCATCTCCTAGCACTTTGCCACCTCATTGAGACTTTCTGTTCAAACCCTTAGCAAGCTAGTTTCTGCTAGGCGCTGTACATGTTTAGCCCAGCCCTTGGCCAACGATCCACAGGGAACTCTTATATAGACGTCAAGGCTTCCCCTCCACTGCAGCCTTTCTTCTTTTCCACACTCTGTCCTTTAAGTTCCAGCTGCTTCAGCAACTCTCAACTTGATCTCTGCTGCTCAGCTCAGTGGGACTATAGTACTTTGCTTGGATTCCACCTCCCTGTATTCTAGTAGGGCTCAGGTGTTCTCTTTCAGGGCCTGTAGTTCTGCACTACCTGTCGTCATGTACCCAAGCAGCTACTGCATGTATTTTGTCCAGTTTTGTACTTGTTTATGGTGGGAAGGCAAGTCTATCATGGCCAGAAGCAGAAGACGAGGTCATCATGTTGTATGTGTTGAAATTCAGGAGCCTGGGAATACTCATTTATAGGATCATGTGTTTAGAGTTATGGACATGATGTGAACATATTTATGGAGCTGATAGCAGTTTAAACTTATTTTAAGTAACTGAGGAAAAGAGATTTGCACAATGGCAAAAATATCCAAGAAATTAATTTGTATTCAGATTTTTCTGTCCTCTAGTTTGTAAATGTCGTTCTTGGAAAGCAGTTGTTACTTTAGCGTGGATATGATACTTGTCATTTAATTAAATTTTTCAAAGATGTTATCTTGTGAACGTTAGGATGTTTCATTGGAATTTTTTTCAATTGATAACTTTGCCAAGATAGATTTTGAGGTTATTGAGATTAAGCTGTTTACCTACTCATCTTTTAGGTACCAAGAAGCCAGAGCCATACAGCGGAAGATAATATTCCATTCGGGCCCCACAAACAGTGGAAAGACTTATCATGCAATTCAGAAATACTTGTCAGCAAAATCTGGAGTGTATTGTGGCCCTTTAAAATTACTGGCACATGAGATCTTCGAAAAGAGTAATGCTGCTGTCAGTGTATTACCACATACTCGCTCTTTTTCTTGTTAATTTTGTGGGGGAGGTGGGTCCGAGTAAAGATGGGAGGGAGGGAAGGGCATATGTAGTAATTTGCCAATAACAAAAATTGCTCTATTGCACCTAAGAAACCATCAATTGTAAGATATACCATTATTTTATGCACAACTGAGAAAGAAAAAGATACTGCCAACTGAACTCTGACATGCCATCAATTGTTAAGATGTATTCTAAAACTGTGTGTATTAGAATGAATCAAATACAGTGATATAGAATATTTCACATATACAGATATATGCAAGAAATAATACAAATAACTTGGACCTACTACCACACTCCCATCAGATTCTAACATTTTGCTATCCTGGTTTTATTTACCTTTTAAATAAATAAAATATTATTGATATAGTTGAACCCCTCCTTTGCCTCCTCAGAGTTAACCAGTATTCTGTTATGATATTTAATTTACCTTTTTTTTTAGATTAGACCTTTGATTCTATCAACTAGAACTAATGATAAAGACCAACAACACCTTTTCAAACCTGAAAAGGACTGAATGCCTGTGGTCTGAAGCATCATTTTTCTAAACAGTTTAGGATAAAATTTGGTTCATTGTCTTATTAGGACTTTATAATGTGAGATTAACCAGTTTTGGTAGATAATTTGCATTCTCTCTGTTTCGTTCTGAATAATTTGTATAATTTGCATACATACTTATATAATTGCCTCTTTATCCATACTTAAAGTAGTTCCTCAGAATAAAGACCTTCTTTTACATAAACACAGCATATTTATCTAAGGGACATTTAACATTGATAGAATACAAATATTTAATCCATGGTCTATATTCAAATTTTGTCAGTTGTTCAATAACATCACTCCCCATTCCCCTTTCTCCTTTCTCCTTCCTCCCCACCCCTAACCCTGATTCTGTACAGGGTCTCACACTGTTTTTGTTGTCATGTCTCTAGTTTCCATGAATCTGGGACAATTTCTTAGTCTTCCTTTGTCTTTCATAACCTTTACATTTTGGAAAACTACTACAGGTCAGTTGTAAACTGTTACTCAGTTTGGATATGTCTGATATTTTCTCATGATTAGGTTCAGGCCACTAGGGAGACCAGCTATCTCTGCTTGCCTGGATTTTCCAAGATTTAGCACCAAAAGTCCTTTGTCCTGGGGAACCCCTCAGCGCTGGGTGAACTGGAGTGGTCGATCACTCTAATATAGCATTGGTGTTGGTCTCTCTCAGGGAATTATGTTAGGAAGACTTCACATTCTTAAATTTTATGTATAATGTTCTTCTTGAATATGGAAACAATTCATGTTCATTTTATTTTAATAAACTGAAATAGTGTAGAAAGGTACAGAGTTAAAAAATAAAACTGCTATAATTTCTTATGCTTTTGTTACCTGAGAATTTAGCTCATTTAAGATGTTTCCAAGTTTATGTAGGTTATGTAAGAGACTAGCTTTTATATCTTATGAAAAAAATGTTTTAAGGATTGGGAATATTTAGTTTTAGCTATTAGACAAATACATTTGATGGTAATGGAGAGAATACTGTATTAAATATCCGAAACTTCTTTTTTTCTATTGTTTTCAAGGTGAAAATAATTCTAGCTTGCTTTTTTTCATCCTAGGGTGTGCCATGTGACTTGGTGACAGGTGAAGAACGTGTGACAATAGAGCTAAATGGAAAACAGGCGGCCCATGTTGCTTGTACCGTTGAGATGTGCAGTGTCACAACTCCTTGTATGTATACACCATTTAAAAAACTTTATGGTTTAGTATTTTTTTATTTTAAAATACTGATAAACATGAAATGTTTTATATTGTGAAAAAACTTTTTAATATTTATTTATTTATTTATTTATTTTATGGTGACATCGATTAACGAAATCCAGTAAGTTTCATCTGTACACTTTAGAAAAAACTTTTAAATTGAGACATAGAATAAAATAGTTCAACAGATACCTAGTACTGACCATCACTAATAAATGCCCAGAACTCTCTGTCATGTTTGCTTTTGATTGTTCTTTTCCTTTTCCTCTTAAAAGGACTAAAATGTTAATAAGTATAAGGTATACCTTGTACCTCAGTTCAATTCCTTCCCCCTTCTTTTGATCCAGCTGCTATCAAGTATTTGGTGTAAATCTTTCCTGTCTTTTTTATATCACTGATCTATACATTATTTATCAATACTATATAGATTGTGTGTTTTAAAACATGTCATTATCATATTGTATTATTGTTCCACATTTGCTTTTTTATTCTATACGTTTTTAGATCTAGTCTTGTTATATATATATATAATCATATGTATACATATATAATCATATATATATAAGTACATATATCAAGTTTACTCATTTAAACTGTTACATAGTATTCCATCTTATGATTAAAAGTATTCATTCTTCTATTAAAGGACATTTAGGTTGTTTAAAGTGTTTCATTATTACATGTAGAACTGCAGTAAACTTCTAGTTGTTTTAAAAATATTTTAAATGAATATTAACTTATTACATAAAAGTAAATGCAAAAGAGAAGGAAAAAAATAACAGAATCTCCCAATCCTACCCATTCAGAATCAATGTGTTAACCTCGTGATGTATATTTTTCATATTTTTTTCTGAGTTTATATTTGTATTATGCATGCATATACTTATGTGTAGGTGTGTATGTTAAATAAAATAAGAGTAATACATTATGTACTATTATGTATTAGAGCACTTTATGTACTATTTTGCAGTTTGCTTTTTTCATTTTAATAATCTTAACTTTCTGAGTAAAAGGATAGTTTGTTTTAAATTAACTCATTATAAAAGTAATTCATTATAAAAATTTAAATAGCACATAAGTTTATAAAATCAAAATCCCCTCTTCTACTCTCTCTTTTCTAATCTTGTTTGCATATACCCAGATGTGATAAGTAATTTTTAATCTAATGGGTTTTCAGTATAAAATTAACTTTCTTTTGTTTCCTAAGTATCATTGTGGGCATATTAAATTTTTAAAATTTAATGTGCTCTTCTCAACTCTTTGTTATTTTAGGAAGAATATTAAAATATGATTTGTATGACTTAAATTAGAATAAAATAATATAGTTGGAAGCATTTTGACATTAGAAAATAAAATGAGGCACTAATTTTTGTCATAGTGATGAGTTTAAAACCCCTAAGAATGAGTATAGTTGAAGCTCAGGGAATTACACTGTCCACTCTACTTTCTGCTCCTGGCACCCATCTGGGTTCCTGTGGTAGAGCTGCTTCATTTACTGCAGGGTTATCTACTCCTGGTTTTTGAAAGCCTAGATACTTTCTTTTTTGACTGCCATGTAGGCGTGTTAGTTGATATTAGGCAGATTCTTCAGGCAGCCTCTGAGATTGCAGAAAATAAATGAACCTGTTTAATTTGGGAGGCAGTGCAATAGAATGGTTAAGAGTATGGACTTTGGAGCTAGATGGCCTGAGTTTGAATTTCATGTTTTTTGATCTTCACACTTAACCGCATATACTGTGTAAGCGTGTGCCAGTGACTTAAATTCTCTGGGCCTCAGTTTATTCTTCTGTAAAATGGAGATGGTGATGACTTTCCTCATACGTTTGTTGTGAGGATTAAATGAGTCAAAATCGTAAAGCACCTAGAATAAGATTGCCAGAAAAGAAGCACTTAATGATCAATGATGATGATTATGGTGGTGATGAAAGCTTGAACTTTGGTGTTGTAATTTGTTTATAATACTGTTTATGTAGATCATATTGCTGATGATAGCTTTTTATTTTAAGATGAAGTGGCTGTGATTGATGAAATTCAAATGATTAAAGACCCAGCCAGAGGATGGGCCTGGACCAGAGCACTTCTAGGTTAGTGGTCTTACTGCTGTAAACCTGTACTTTGTGACATCTGCACTGAGTTGCATTTATCTGCTTGACCTTGCCAAGTAGAGCCAGCTAGATCCTTTCTTTTTGGCACAGCAAACGAAACACTCAGCTAAGTGTGAGTTTTATTTTCCAGTTATTATTTTAATAATGGGAAGTCCATTTTTCATATTACACAGTTAGCATAACCATTTAATTAAAGTTAAAATGTTTAAATCTCACTGTATTAACACAACAGCTATTAAGATGTTGGTGTATTCCATGCAGTCTTTTTTCTTATGCATGTGACTATAAATTTTGTGACTATAAATTTTGTATTTTGCTTTTTTCAGTTGTTTCATACATATTTTTTTGTACCACATATTAATGTTGCATATCCTCCACTGAAGAGCTGTACTATAATTTTTTCCACAGAGTTGACCATTTTCCCCTATTATTAATAATACAGTAAAAATCTTTGTGGCCATAGCTTCTTATTTATTTATTTTATTATTTCTTTAGGCTAGGCTCCTGGAAGTGGAATTCTTGAGGTCCATGGACGTGAATGAATGTTTCTGTTGCTTGATATTGGAGTGAATTTTTGATCAGCATGTTGTAGGCTAGGTGTTTCCAAATTTAGAAACAAATAGCTGAATTCTTTCTTCAAACAAAGAATATTCACCGAAGCCTATAATGTAAAATAGAAGAAAGTGGATTTGCTCAGGGATAAGGAGCTTTTCCTTCTACTATCCAGCCTCTAGCCTCTTAGGCACCTCAGTGATTCCATGGAGTCTAATTTGAAAAACACAAGTATAAGACTGATGTTCAGTACTAACCATACAATGCCAGATTCTAGTCCTGGCTGGCATCACCCTCTAGTAGACCGAAAACCTTGGCCAAAGCAATTTAAAAGCCTTGAGATTTATAAAAATGGAGATAATCTGTGCCCACTAGAAGAAGGTGGTTGTTTTGAGGTTTAAATCAGAGATAATATTTATGAAAACACTTGGTAAAATTGTAAAGCGATAGGTAAATAGTTGTAAAGCAAAATATTTTTGCTATGTAAAGTGTTGTATATTTAATTTTATATCTTTAAATTTTAAAAGTTGTGATTTTCCATTTAACAGGACTCTGTGCTAAAGAAGTCCATTTATGTGGAGAGGCTGCTGCTATTGACCTGGTTACTGAGCTTATGTACACCACTGGGGAGGAAGTGGAGGTACTAGATAATATACATTGTTCTCAAGATGGCCTAGCAAATAGCCCAGGGTACCAAGTCACTGGCTTCATTGGCCCCAGACAGTGGCAAAAATCAAAACTTAACTAAAAAGAAGGCTTCATTTCCTCGTAGTTAACTAGATCATACATATTTGGTTGAACCTCATGATCTGAAGTTCTGACAGGGTGGCCATCATACCTTGAATCTTCCAAAGTACAGGAGATTCATCATCTTGTCTTGACGTTCTGGAGTTTAAACAGATCTCTTTAAAATTAAGTAAATCAGAACTGTTGGAAGTTTGAGGCTCAGCAAAAGTTCGTGGTTTTTAAAGTCTCAGATGTCAGATAATTGGGGCCTTCGATATATATATCTAATTGCTAGAGATGGTTTGTATCCTTTTTTTCAAATTCTTGGAGTAGGAAGTAACTGGTTTTCTTTTAATACTACTTTTAGTTTTCTTTACCAGAGTTCTGTAAGATGAAGAAGTATTTTAAAATTCGTCCTTTACTTTAGTATTCAGCCTTGAGAGAGAGAGAGTGTGTAATGTAGTGGAAGAAATTCTAGGTTCTAGTCTTGACTTTGCTATTATTAGTTTTGTGTTCTTAGACAAATCACAGAAGTCTAGAACTGGAAAAATCCTCATTAGATCCGATCTTTTATTGGGCTCTATTTTACTCTTTCATAAAATGGAAATAACAGTCAGTAACCCTTTTGAACTTACCTAGTTGCTATGAAAATCAAATATAAATGAAAATGCTTTGAAAATTTGTGAAACATTGTTTAATGTTTTATTAATTAAAAAATACCAAATGTTTTCCTGTACTTTCCCTTGAAAAACATTGGAACTTGGTTTTTAGCTACTTTTGAATGCTTTGCAAGTTTTTCACTTAATGAAGTGTGTTATTTTACAATATCATCATGTCTTTATTATAGGTTCGAAACTATAAGAGGCTTACCCCCATTTCTGTGCTGGATCATGCGCTAGAATCTTTAGACAACCTTCGGCCTGGGGACTGCATTGTCTGTTTTAGCAAGAATGATATTTATTCTGTGAGTCGACAAATTGAAATTCGGGGATTGGAGTCAGCTGTTATATATGGCAGTCTCCCACCTGGTAATTACTGGTTTTCATCATGACAGAATATGAAATCTCACTTTTGCCATTTATGTTGAGATACATATAGAAAACACAGTAAAGGTACTGAATTTTAAGTTGCTTGATATATTGATAGTTTGTTATAGGTCAGTATAAATTAAATGTTTCTCTAGTTCATCTTATTGGGGATAGAAGTATTTTATTTATTTCTGGCTCTTACCATTAGACTATAAATGTTGAGCTGATGATTTTCTTACAGAAATGTCATTAAAATATGAACTTGGTAAAATTCTTCAAGTCGTAGTCTTGAAATCTGTTAATATGTGTCCTAGTGTGGTGGGGGTTTGTGTTGCTCTATGTGGGGATATTTAAAGGGATGGAAACAAAGAATAAGTGGTTCCTTGAGGATATAAAGAAATAAGTTTGAAACAATAAGAATTTTATCTATAAAAATAGAGAGTAGGAGGTGAGAATTTCCAAGATCTGCTTAGTGTGATGTAGTAAAAGATTGAGAATACTGATTTAACATGAATTGTTCTTATTTTAGGGACCAAACTTGCTCAAGCAAAAAAGTTTAATGATCCTGATGATCCATGCAAAATCCTGGTTGCTACAGATGCAATTGGCATGGGACTTAATTTGTAAGTAATTTGTTAACAATTATAGATATTCATTGGGTTAAATGGCATTTAAATAATTTCTAATTGGCATTAGAATGACCAAACGCTTTGATTTAGGAAAAGGGGTATTATATAGATCTGAGATTTATCTTGCTTATATCTGTTAAGGGAGTAAAAAGAAAATATCACATAGCTGAATGCTGCTCCCAGCCACTGCTAACCTGTTATATTACCTCACTTTATTTCCACTTTCTCAGTCAACAAGTGTGTGAGTGCCTATTATACGTGTGGGGCTAGCTGTTATCTCTAGGGGTAACCATATTAAGCCTAAATGTTTCTTCCTGGGGAATGAATCAGAAAACTATTTAAAACTGTTAATAGCAGCCAACTTTTAAAAGCATCCTGAGAACACTTTATGTTCTTTATTTCTAAAAAAGTTACTTTCCATAGCCTATTGAAGTATAATTTACATACTATACAATTCACCCATTTTAAATGTACAATTTGATAATTTTTAGTAAATTTATATAGTTGTTAAAAAATACTATATATATATATATATATATATATATTTTTAATGCCTACAGCACTTGGTATTCCTAAATGGTCTTTCATCCAAGTACCAACCAGGTCCGACCCTGCTTAGCTTCCGAAGATCAGATGAGATCGGGCACGTTCAGGGTGGCATGGCTGTAGACAAAAAAATTCTATTTAAAGGGAAGAAAAAGAATTACCAACAAACTTATTTTCCTTATTTTGAAAATGGGGCAAGATTGTACATAGATCTAAACTGGAATCTGGGTGAGCATTTCTGCAGTGACTCAAATGATGGAGGATTTTGCCTACAGCCGACCATGAGATCTTTTACTTCTATTTCAGGAGCATAAGAAGAATTATTTTTTACTCCCTTCTAAAGCCCAGTGTCAATGAAAAGGGAGAGAAGGAAATAGAACCAATCACCACTTCTCAAGCCTTGCAGATTGCTGGAAGAGCTGGTAGATTCAGTTCAAAATATAAAGAAGGAGAGGTTACAACAATGAATCGAGAAGACCTCCGTTTATTAAAGGAAATTTTGAATAAGCCTGTGGATCCTATAAAGGTAAGGTGTAACATGTTAATTACTTCTCTGTGGAGGACAGTCATTCCTTCCTTCACCCACCTTCCAAACTCTTGCCTCAAATACCTGGAAACAAATAAATCTTATGCCATGAAAATCATGTCAAGAAAGCCCTACCTTATTGCTTTGGAAAGGGATAGAGAATATCCTTTTCTGATTGAGAATAGTGTGTAAGTGAAAGATCCATGTTGAACAAATTTAGTAAACCTGATTTTCCTTTAGTTCTTTCTGTAATCTAGCAGTGTTGGAGATAGGGGCACAGTTGCTTCAGGTGAGCATACAGCTGTGTTACCAGACTGAAAAATTGCCAGAAGCTTGGATGTAGAAAAAACTCTTGAATGTGAGGCAAAAACAGCACTAAGCAATACAGCTTTGAGCCAATAAGAACAAAATTAAATTTTGATTAGTGTAGTTAATGAGGCAGAAGTGTATATATTTTAAATAAACTAACTGTTAGAATTTAAAGTTGCCTGGAAAATTTACTTAACATGGCTTTTCCATTTTTCAGTGGCCCTAGGTAAAGGGGAATATAAATGAGATAATGCAAGGAAAAGTTCCTGGGAGAAAGCCATAGTTGATATCATGTTGTAGCTTTTGTTGAGTGCAGTTGATGATGATGTACCTCATTTCTCTCCTGTGTACCTCATTTCTTGAGCTCATACTCTTCCTCTCACCTTGCTCATATCTCTCTCCTTTCTCATCCTCACTTCCTCTCTTTTCTTTCCAGCTTATACTTACTTGTGGGCATTTCTTAACACTGCAATATACAGTTGAAGAGATAAACTGTCCTCAAGTTTAGACATTTTCTCATGTACTTTATGTGTATATGTATGTATATATATTTTATTATGCTGGTTAAAGCAGTTGAGTTTTCCTTGTTATTTTTGTTCAGTGGAGAGAATTGAGACCCTGGAAAGCATTTTGGTACCCTAATCAGATCATAGATTTTTAGAAATATAACTAAAATGTAAGTGAAAGATTGAATAATTATGCAGTGAGTATAATTGGTTAGTTTTACTAAATCATCTCATTGGTTTTTCTAACTGCTAATAAATGAGAAAATGATGGTGCTTTTCTCTATTTTACTCAAATTCTCATGTAGGACTTTATCTTGAAATAATTTAGGAAAACTGGTCCTTTAAAAAAATAAGCTCATGTTTGTTTTTTCTTTTACTAAAGGCAGCTGGTCTTCATCCAACTGCTGAACAGATTGAAATGTTTGCCTACCATCTCCCTGATACAACACTTTCTAATCTCATTGTAAGTAGAAACTCACTTTTAAATATCTTTTCTAACAATGTTGATGTGTCAGGCAATTACTGGTTAACCTCATTGGGAATGAATGCATGGTCTATTTTTGTGAAGTTGATATTTATGAAGTTTACCTTGAAAGTGAAAACTTTCTTCTGGGACTTTTGTCTGAGTATTTCAAATTGGGAAAGCTATGGGGGAATCTGTTAGCTTGAGGCAATGAATAAAGCAGGCCTTTCTAGAAGTCCATTATAGATTAAAGAGATTGTCTTTTTTAAAAGACTCGAGTACTTTATTTATGTCCAGTTAGGCAGTCCAATAATTTAAAATATCTTTCCTTCCCCTGCCCCAGGATATTTTTGTAGACTTTTCACAAGTTGATGGCCAGTATTTTGTCTGCAATATGGATGATTTTAAATTTTCTGCAGAGTTGATCCAGCATATTCCTTTAAGTCTACGGGTGAGGTATGTTTTCTGCACAGCCCCTATTAACAAGAAGCAGCCTTTTGTCTGCTCTTCATTGTTACAGGTAAGCCTTTATTTTTATGATATTTTGAGTTGTTTCAGATTGTTGTATTTTCCTCAAACAATACTTTGTTACTCATAATAAAACAATTGGAGAATACCCTTTAATATGAGATACTATATAAGAACTTAAATATAAAATGATTCTTTTTCTGAAAAAAGTTTTTTGAGAAAGAGGAACCTTTGCTTTGTATTTGGGTTTATATGGTAGCTTTTGTGAAGAAGGTAAAACAAAAATAAATACAATTTATTTCAAAGGATGGGAATCATTGCCCGATAATAAACTTTTTCCTTATTAGTGTTGGGTAATATTTTTTGGAAAGGAGGGGGGCATTAGGGGTTTAGTAGTGGCAATAAAACTCAGTTTTCTTAGCTATAAGGCACTGAGCTAGAGATTGCTGTCTTGTATGAATTTGGTATCAAGGGTCCAGTCTTTTTTGTTTTACCTTATTTAAGTAGGAATACAAATCTCTGACTTCTGAAGATTCACCCAAACAAGAGAGCCAGGGAAGGGTAGTAGAAGCTGAACTTCCAGCTCCTTGCCATGTCTTCTCTCCTCTTTGGGCCCTTGCTTGCCCTGTTGTATCTGCTTGGAGTGCTCTCCCCACCCTACTAAACCCTAAGGTCTCTTAGAATCTTTTCCTGACTCATGGTTGTAGATTTGCTGCCATCTTCTCTATAAACCCTAGTGTTCAGCATATTAGCTCTGTTCTTATCAACTCTAGTTCTAAATTTATTTTTAAATTTAAATACTTTCTCTTTGCACAAAATTAAAACATTACAGATAGTAAATTAGGCTACCACCTCTAATCTCAGTTCTCTGACATACTATTATTAGTTTGTATCCTTGCAGACTTTTTCGTTGTATTGGCCTACATAAGTATACATATAGAAATTCTGGTTTGTTGCGTGGGTGTGTTTTCCCATAAATGTTATAATGAATATTCCACAACTTGCATTTTTCTTTTTCCTTTAATATGTCTTAGAAGTCTTCCACATCTAGGTATTTTCCTAGAAAATATATTTACTTTGAGCTGGCATTTGTGAGAGAGCTAACTAGCATAAGATTGAAGTTTATAGAACAGAGTCTTAATGGCTTTAAACTGAACTGTGTGGAGCGTAAGCCTATGGCCTTGACCCCCTTTATACCATTTTTGATCTATTCTAATGAAGCAGAAGCATTTTACTAAGGAGTAAGGAGCCTCTGAAACAGTTGCTTATGTGTTCTGTTTAAAGTTTACAATATGAAATGTAGAGATTTTTTCTTTTTTCTTGATTTCCATCATTACTGAACTATAAAAGAGCTCAGTCCTATTGGTGGCCTCTGATGTCCCTTAGGACAGTGTTTTTGAAATTGTACTCCATGGAGCTCCTTTAAGGCTGTCTGTTGGATGAAGGTATCTGAATGGATGGGCCTCTCTTTCCCCTCTCTGGGCGGCTCTGTACTTAGCTCTTATTGGACTTCACTAGTTGTTTGTGGCCAAAAATATTGAGGCCACTGCGTTTATTAGAGAACTTGTGTTTTTCATGTCCTGCTTAGCAGATTATTGTTGTTGCATTTCCATTCTTCATGGGTATACTACTTGGCATTTGTTAAATTTAGCAGAATGTACCCTAGTGAATTTAATAAAATCATACCATTACTGTAGTTCCCCCTTATCCTTGTTTTCACTTTTCCCAGTCTCAGTTACCTGTGATCAACCTTGGTCTGAAAATATTAAATGGAAAATTTCAGAAATAAACAATTCATAAATTTTAAATTGCATGCCTTTCTGAGTAGCATAATGAAATCTTGTGCCATCCTACACTGTCCTGCTCTGTCCTGCCCGGGACGTGAATCATCCCTTTGTCCAGCATATCCATGCTGTATACACTACCTGCCTATTGGACACTTAGTTGCCATCTTGGTTATCAGGCTAACTGTTGAGGTACTGTAGTGCTTGTAACCCTTGGTTTACTTAATAATGTCCCCAGAGCACAATAGTAGTAATGTTGGCAATTTGGATATGCCAAAGAAAAGCTGTAAAGTACTTCCTTTAAGTGGAAAGGTGAAAGTGCTCAATTTAGTTAAAAAGGAAAAGAAAACATATGCTGAGGTTGCTAAGATCTAAGGTAAGAGTAAAATCTTTTACCTGTGAAATTGAGAAAGAAAAAATTTGTGCTTGTTTGCTGAGAGAGACCACATACATATAACTTTTATTACAGTATATTGTTATAATTGTTATTAGTTATTGTTGTTAATCTGTTATTGTGCCTAATTTATATGTTAAACAGTATCATAGATAATGTATGTTTAGGAAAACCGTGGAATGTATAGGGTTCAGTATTATCCACAGTTCTAGGCATCCACTGTGGGTCTTGGAACATATCCCCCAAGAATAAGGGGGAACTACTGTATTTTACCACAATTAGTCTAAAACTGCCCTCCCTCTGAAGTATTGACCTTAGGTTAAACATTTAGAGATAATTTTCCTTAATTAGGAAATGGACCATTTAGAATTAGCTTTTTCTTGATGCTAAATATTTTAACTCTTGCTTGAGAGGTCTTATATGGATATATTCCTGTCTCCTGTAGTATATTGTGATGGGTAATAATGCCTAATGTTTTCTGGGGGGCAGCATGGTTTTCAAAGCACATTCTCCAGCAATGTGTTATGGTTCAGGAAGGTGGTATGGTGGTCTTACGGTACTTGAGGAAGCTGAAGCAAGAGTGGTGACTTAGCTCACACAGTTGGTAAAGAGGCATCTTTTTACTGGTTTGGTTGACTCATGACTAGCCTGTACTAAGCCACCTCACAGAGTTTCTTTATAATAAGGGAGAACATTAACAAGATACAGATAATTAAGCTCATATTAGAGGTTATAGAACTATTACTAAGAAATAAGTCTTAGGTACTGTCTGCCCAGAACTTAGAACATTAAATCATAGAAGTTAACAGACTTAGGCCCTGAAAAGTAAGTTCTTCTGCAACTTCCGATGCCCATATTATTGCCCTGGTTTTGTAAAAAGAGGAAAATTATTCTTCTTTCTTTAAAAAAGTTCTTTTATAAAATATTAAGTGGTCTTAAACATATAGAAAAATATAAAGGAAAGAAACCAGCCTGCCTATTGAAACCCAACTACAGTTAATATTTTGTTGTGCTTTCTTTTTTTTTGTTTTCTAATCACAGAGTTAAGTGAATTCTGATTCTCTTACCAAACTCCTTCCACCGTTTCTCTCAGTTTGCCAGGCAGTATAGCAGGAATGAACCCTTGACCTTTGCATGGTTACGCCGATACATGAAATGGCCATTACTTCCACCTAAGAATATTAAAGATCTCATGGATCTTGAAGCTGTCCACGATGTCTTGGACCTTTACCTGTGGCTAAGGTATCAAATTTTTTCTTTGTGTGCCGTTGTTTTTCTAATAGGGCAAATTAAAGGTTTTATGAATGGTCTTTTGCTCTTTCAAATTAGACACATATTTGCCTAATTTGTTTATTGTTAATAAAGACCGATGAGCCTGGTTTATCCCCTTTCTAAAAATGACTTACGGAGTTCTTATTCTAGTGAAGATAAGTAAGTGAGACGGTCCACTAGATCTTGCTTCTCAAAGGGTGGTTCCTGGACCAAAAGCATTGGTGTCACCTGGGAGCTTGTTAGAAGTAGACACTGTCAAATCTACCCAGTCTTAATCAAATTCTGCATTTTAACAAATTCCCAGGTGATTCATTTGTACATTAACATTTGAGAGGTAGAGTAAGTCCTCAGTTAACGTTGTTGATAGATTCTTCCACTTTAAGTGAAAGGACATAGAATGAAACCAATTTTACCATAGGCTAGTTGATATAAACAAGAATTAAGTTCCTCTGGTATCTCATCAATGTTACAATGAAATGGCATTGAAAAAAACAATGTTATTCAAGGATCTGCTATACTCCTCTAGAATAGTGATTCTCAGAGGAGGGGCATGTCCCACTAAGGGAGCATATTGGAATCTCTTAAGAGAGGAGTGATGACCTATCATATTGACATATTCCTCGGTGTGTTGAGGTAGAAGTAAAGGTTGAGCAAAAGCACTAGACAAATTCTGCAAAAACAACATTTGGAATTAATCAGTGTCAAGATAGATTTTTGGAATTGAGATTAGTTCAGTGACTGTTGAAAGAGCTGTTACTTTAACATAATACGTCTTTTTCCCAGCTACCGGTTTATAGATATGTTCCCAGATGCCAGCCTTGTTCGAGACCTCCAGAAAGAACTAGATGGCATTATCCAAGAGGGTGTACACAACATCACCAAACTGATTAAAATTTCAGAGACACATAAGCTGTTGAATTTGGAGAGGTTGTCAGCGGAGAGCCAGTCCCGTTTGTCAGGAACATTAAAGAGCCAAGCTAGAAGGTTACGTGTTACCAAAACTGGAGCGGGTAAAGCTGTGGAACCACCCAGCTCTGATGCAGCAGAGAAATCCCTTGCTTCCAGATTGGTGCAGCAAGGACTCCTCACTGCAGACATCCTGAAACAGCTAGAAAAGGAGTGGTTGACACAACAAACTGAGCATGGCAAGGAAAGAACAGAATCTGGGACTTACTCAAAAGGGATAAGAAGAAAGAAGAAGGAACCTGATTCGGATTAGTTTTTTATATTTTTATTTTTACAAATAAAAATATTTTAAAATCTTTTTTCCCCCCTTCATCTGGATTTATTGCATACTATAGTACTGTGGCTATCATTTACTGTTTGTGTGTGTGTGGGCGGAGGGGGGGGGATTCTCAGAAACATTAATTCTTAAAGATGAGTAAACTGTTGTTTGTTTCTACATTTTAACTATGTAGGATGTCTTAGAGATTTTATTTAACTCTATATAATGGTCATTTGTAGTATAGCACTAAGACAGTGCACTATAAGGAACTCTGCATGGGAATAAAATTAGTTTGGTGAATTGTTTGACCAGTTTCATGCACCATTGCTGAGGATGGCATGGATGGAATTCTTTGATGAACATTGCTATCTATTATACCCATGTACCAGAGGCTGTTCTAGGTTCTGGAAATATGCAGTAAGCAAGATATATATAAAGATAAGAATAAGTTAAATAATGTCAGCTCTGTGAGGACAGAGATTGTTGTCTGCCTAGTTCACTGCTATATCCTGAGTGCTTAGAATATAGTAGAAGCACAATCAGTCTTTGTTAAATGATTGGATGTAATTTCAGAGTTAACTGATAGTAGAATAAGGGAAGAGAGTGACAAATGGTAGTGAACTATTTTGGATAGAGAGGGTGGTTTTCCCATGTCCAAAGGTCAGTCTGATTGCGTAGTGGTCTCTACTTGTCCAACAAAGTTTTCAGCACTGGTTGGAGACACAGCTAAAAGGAGCTTAATGGCATAGGCTTTGAGTTGGAGACACCTGAATTCAGCTTATCACTACCAGCTTAGCGACCTTGCCTTCTCTGGGGCTTGGTCTCTGCATTGGAAGACGATGGACAATAATGCCTGCGTAAGAGTTGTTCAGGTGGTTAAATGTGATGTGCCGTTTAGTATAGCACCTGGTATACAGGAAGTATTTGATCAGTGACCCTGAAGGTTTGGGTTCATTCTGAGCTGTGAATTGAGCTCTTAGATTATTCTTAGAACTGAACTAATTTCTTGAGCAACTGCTAAACAGTCCAACTTCAGACTTGGGATTAAACTGATTTGATTGAAATTCAGTCAAGGAACAGCCAAGTTTGGTAAACTAGTCATTCTCTCCCTGGCTTTTTCTTTGGTAGTTCTGAGTTCAGATGATGTTTCATTTAATTGAGATGACAATCTTTATTCTCCTAACTCTTGCCTTTGTGGAAATAAAGGCTGAACAGATAGCACTGACTATATTTCTCCCTTGTTTGTGGGTAAACTAGTGAAATGCCTGGAAAAGCATATTTCTTTAGATATTCTGTATTGGATACCTTCAGCTTCTAGAATTTGCCTTCCCCTGTGACTTATGCCATAGCAGACATAAGTTTATTTTTGCCCAGGTGGTCTCAGGAAATACCCATGAAGTGAACTGGATAATGGATTTGATCTCATTGTATTTAAGGGATGAGGTACATCACTTAGAGGGTTAATTCTCCCACTTTCTCCATTTTGGGGGCCAGAGTTGGTAATTCAGAGAAGACAGGCAACACATTTGCAAACTTTGGCAAGTTAAATGTTAGTGAAGTGCCTTAGATAAGAGGAGTGGGGGTGGGGGATGCTGTGAAGGGCTGCTTGAACACTGAGTTACAGAGTGTTTATACATAATGATAAGTAGTTTACCTTTTACCTTTCCCTTTGTGGGGGAAGGAGAGCTCTGTGGTTAGGTGGAAGAAGAGACTAAAGATGAAATCAGGTGAAACAAAAAAGGAAAAATATAATTGGAGCGGCCCCAAATAATTCTCTGCTGAGAGCTTAAAACTGTCACTATGAAAACAAGCTGGTCTTCCTTCTCTGCAACAAGCTTGACGTGTCATTTATCTTAATGTGCGGGCTTCTGGTTCAGCTAAGTCCCAGGCATATATTTCACATTCTCAACTTTTCTAAAATACAACTTTTTTTTTTCTTGCAGTTTTCTAACAGGTTTCGAAGTACTTGCTTGAAAGACCTCTGGATTATTGTGGATTCAGCTGAACATCAACATGGGACATGGACTGAGATTTGTATGTTGACCTCAGTTCCATCAGTACAGCCTGGGTAATTTCATAAAATGTGCTTAGTACGTAACTGTTTAGGAATAATAACCAATGACTTACAATGCTTTGTACATTGTGTTTGTGGACAAGTGTAAATCTACAAAATGAAATGGAGTCCTTTGAAAAATGACTTATTGTGAATCACAAGAATACAAAACTATCATCACAAGTCACCAAAGTCTCTTACAGCTCAGAACTGGGAGTCTATAATTATGATGCAGTCATTCTATATCCAACTCAAAGTGAACCTATTAGGGTATAATAAGTTGTGGTTTGCTAAAAAACAAAGCAAATGGATAACTGAATCAGGTTATTTTCTCTATTTCAAAACTAAAATACATAAACTTGAATAGAGATAGCAGAGTTTATATATATGCTTCTGAATTGTCACAATTATCTAAAAGCCTGTCACAACATAGTGGGACACTTCCATGCAGAGGTAATAAACAATAGTTGTCTTTATGGGCAAAAGAACGCTAGAGAATAAAAAGTTCTTAAAGTAGGATTGGACTTTGAAGGCTGAGTAAGAAGCTACTTTTGGTAAATTTTGAGAAAGGAGGTGATTTTGAATTTGATTTTTTAAGGTTATACTTTTAGAATTTACCAAAAGATTCTGTATTGTGTTCCCTATCCACTCCATGCCCTTGAAAAGCCCCTAGTGCTTATAGAGACTTGGAAAAGGCTCATACCCAGTGGCTACTTTGAAACGCCATTTGACACACCTGTAAAGTAGTGATATTGATAATGCCCTGCTGGAAAATGTTTTTTCTCAAGTGCCTATAATCAGGTCGAGATCATTTAAAAAAAAATCTTCCAAGAATTTGTAATGTTCAGAAATTACCTTATTTAGCTATATTTTCATTTTCTTAACATGTTTATCATTCATTGTTATCCTTTTAAAATTGATAAATGAATGGATGTTGGTCATATTCTGTCTGTAAAATTTGCTGTGCTTCTAAGTATTTAATGCATAATATAAATTCAAGACAAAGCTCACTTGGAAGGAAGAACTCTCCCCTACCCCACACTTCTGCACATTAATTTATCTCTAATCTACATACATAAGCCCAATAAGCTTAAGCCATTTTTTAAAAAATTAACATTTGTTAAAGGAATATATGCATCTCTTTAAAAACCAGAGACAAGCACTTTCAACTTTTTTAGCTATTTTTTCTAGTTTTTACCTCATTGACTACCTAATATTCATCTCCTACTATTTTCTCAGTCATCATTTTAAGACATTAGCTACTGATTTCCTATTATACCAGGGAGAGATTTAGCTTTCTTAAATTACACCCTTTCTCCACTTTCCTTTTGATATAGCTATTTTTCCTTTTTGTTGTTAAATCATTATCTAGAAATTATACTCCTGACTTCTGTACTACTTTCTAGGCAATTTGTCATCCAAACTGTCGAAATTTTTGTTTATCATGGTTTTAGTTTCTTAGACCTCTTTATTATTTGATAGTTCCTTTTTTTTCATTTTGAAAATAAGAGGAATAACAATAAACAATGTAATGTCTATATCTTAGAAGAGATTCAGAAACATTTGTAAAGAAAGGGAGTCACAATTCAGAAGAATAAAAGAGAGTATGACACTGAGGGAGAAAGAAGGTAAGGATTTTGTTGCTTCTTGTGAGAATTTTGACATTCTAACAGCTGACAGTGCTGAGTTTTTGGAAAAGTAGATGCTTTCAGCACTGGAATTTTCTTGGAGGTTTTCAGCCATTAGAAGAGTCTCTACATTGAGATGGTAGAAGAAAAACCTCCCATGACTTAGTCTTTAACATTCTGCACAGTAGTTTAATTTCATTACCACCTGGTTTATATACCATGACTTTTTACTTTTTACTTTATAGTACAAATTCATATAAATAAATGATCAATTCTGCCTCCTGTTACTTAATTTTCAGTAATATTAGAACTCTTGTATTTTCACATATTCTTTTAACTCTAAATCTTGCCTCGATCATAAAACTTAGTTTATTTTTCATGTTTTCCTAGCCTTATACTCTTCTTCCCTTACCAGCTTAATACATAATATCTTGTATTGTTATAGCAAAATTTATAATGTGTTTGTGTGTGTATTATCCTTACTTCAATTACAGACAACTCCAGTGTAGTGTTTCTTAGAGGCTGTTATTAGCTGAATTTAAAATGCTCGGAACTAATTAAGAATTCTATAAAAAAATTTTTTTAGATGATATTAGAAACCAAGGTCTGGGCACTGGGTGTGTTTGTTGCTACTGGGTGTCATTGCTTCTAGGGTTTCTCAGCTGACAGAGCAAGGAAATATATGTGAGTGTATTAACCTATGTATATACAGATACCTACAAATATTTATATATATGTATGTATATTTATCTATATTAAGCTAAACGTGAGTTTATACTGATGTTCTCAACTCTGTTCAAGTAACATAAAGCATTCTAGCTTTCTCCCCTTGCTCGTATATAATCTCCCAGTCCAGCAGTGAGAAACCTACCTCCCACCATCCATCCTCCATTTATTTAATTGCTCAATTCCAGTATATGTGTATAGTGGTTGCAGATTTGTTAAGCCATGCTCCCGGGGGAAACAGTTTTATCAACCAGGGTACAGTGCTACACACCCTGTTACCTTTAGTTCTTGTTGCCTTTAGTCTTGCTGACCCCACTCATTTCCAAGATTATTAGGTCAGCATCTTACCATCCTCTTAAGTGAGGCTATTTCATACATTTATAATACAATTAGGTTTTTTTTGTCAGCCTTTATTACATCCCTGACCTCCTAAATATTTTTTTAAATTCACATACATTAAAGTTTGTTCTTTGTGCTGTTACGTCCTGTGGGTTTTGACAAATGTGTCATGTATTCACTGTTACAACATCATACAGAATAGTTTCACTATCCTAAACATTCCCCTTGCTTTGCTTATTCATTCTTCTCCCATCTCCAAATGGCTGGCAGACACTGTTCTGCTTACCATCTCTATAATTTTGCCTTTTCTATATCTGTAGGTTTTAAAATTTTCCTCTGAGGCAATTTAGTTATACCAGAGGGAAAATGGATCCCTCAACTCTTCCCAGTGAGGGAAGAAAGGGATGTATCCAGATAGATGTCTGCTGGTGGAAATGAGACAGAAAAAATTGGTTTGGAGTTCTCATTGTTCCGCTTGAAAGTTTCACTTTGTGGCCCTGTTTTCAGGCTTGTGCTTCACTCTTACTTTACATGGTGTTTGATGGTCCCAAGTCCAGAGGCTGCTGGGTTCAATCTTTCCAAAGAATAAACACCCAGTCTCCTCTAGGGGTGGGGGTTTGGGCACACCTGGGGCCTAACTGCCTTTTTTATATAGATTTTTAGCCAGTCTTTTTTGGGGTCTATGTGTTGCCTCCCAATTTTCAGAGGTATCTGGGTCTCCCAATTCCTCAGCATTAAAAATATCACCACTCATTTCTCAACAGAATCACTTTCTGCAGGCACTTAGATTTCAGTGTTTCCTCTGCTAAGCCATTACTTTTCTGTCAGCTTTCTGTCTTCCAAAATTATGTTAAGATCTCTTATCAATTACTATTTCATTTCTCTTTGTCCTAGAGGGTTTATGCCATGTTTAAATACATCTCATTTGCTTTTAGAAGTTTTGCTATTTTGTGCAATTGTGATTGTGATTACTTTGAAAAATGTTAAAAGCCACATTTTCTTGTATGACTTATCTTTCCTTGATATATATTTTGCAAATACAGCTTTTAATATACAGTTGGGATAAACAATTGTGTACACTTGCATTCCCTATCTTCTCTTGGGTCAGGAATAAACCTATAAAAAATTTGCATTCTTTTGAAACTTGCCGAGGTTAACATTTATGCTTCCTTTGTGGTTGCTCCTATAGAGACTACATAATAACTGTAACTATTGGCAAGATTTGGAAGTGTCTACATTGACTCTTTCATAAAAGTTTGCTCTCTGACACTTTCTTTTGTATCAAATGGAATACTAGCAGGTTGGACTGATTTATTTTATGGACAACTTTGGACTTACTAAAAAGAATATGGGGCAGAATTCAAGCTCTATTTTCTTTAGTAACAGGAATAGAATATAAAATTCCTAACTGTTCATATAATTTCAGTAAATGGAACTGGTACTTTCTAATGGTTTGTGGTTATGTTTTACTGAATGTACTGAAAGGGCCATGTGCATTTTTTTATCCTAAGGGACCAAATGGGATGAGATGAAATGGCAACTTTAGAAGGGGTCCCTACCCATGTGAAGGCTTAGATTAAAGGGATGCTTTTAGGGTGCCCACTGTGGACCACATGCCTTCCCTTTGTGATCTAATTTACTTTCATTCTCATAACGACCACTGAGGTAGCTATGAATTCTTTACAGATATGAACTTGGCCCAGTGAGGGCAAAGCCAAGGTGGGAACGCAGGGCCTATGCACTTGCCATTGTGCTACCTACCAGCTTTGGACTGGTTGTCCCAGCTTAGGTCCCGTATTTCCCTGTGCTTTACTTCCAGGTTGGTGAGACCAGTGTATCACAGCGATTAAGCATGGACTCTGGAGCTACACTACCCACATTTAAATATCTTTTCTACGATGTACAATTGTGCTGTGTGCCTTCATTTCTCCATTTGTAAAATGGAGAGAATGATAGTTGCTCTGGGAATTAATATTGAAAAACACCTAGTAAATATTATGCAAGTGTTATTGAATAAGTAGGTGAATCCTACTGGACTTTAGTCCTCTTACCATTTTCAGGACTTAAAGGAAAGCAGATATTTTCTTTAGGACTTGCCAAAGGAAGAGCTTTATGGAAACATGAATAGAGGTGAGAGCATGTCCCCTCTCACATGGAAGATTTGGGTCAGATAGGTCATATACTTTAAAATGTCACTTGGCAGTGCCAACCCTCCAATGGGCGTTTTTTAAGTAAAATCCGGTCTCACCAACCTGGAAGTAAAGCACAGGGAAACACGGGACCTAAGCTTATAAGACTTACACTCATATCTTTGAATAGCTACATAGAGCTTTAATAAGGGTAAAACATTCCAAAGCTTTGACTGGAATAATCAGATGAAGAATGATAAAATAATTGAATTATTTTCATCTTTATAAAGTGAGAAGGTTGAGCTAGCTAGATGAGTCCAAATGCATATGATCTTTATAATCATTAAGCTTCCTGGTTTAGTAGATTAACTCAGACCTATAATGTAAATGCTGATCTGCTTAGAGAAAAAAATGGAATGATGTAAGAGATGGAAATTGTTTGGTGTCATTTGCCTGATTAAAGGCTGCCTATCTGGTGCACACAAGCAGCCATGAGATTGCAGAGACCTTTGGTTATAGCTTTATGTCCTTTTATCTACTGGCCATTGTAACCTCTTATCCCTGTGTTGGCTAAATCAACATCACTTGGTGCCATACTGCATCACAGAGGTTACTTTTTAAATGGATGGACAAGTACTGTTACCACTTGTGGGCAGGTGACCTGCCCCAGGATGTTTTCCTCAGCCTGTGTAGACTCAAGCATAACACACCTGTTTCGGAATACCAATTCCACATGGTTTGGGGAGCTAAATAGTTTCAACAACTGAAGGTTAACCTTTATTTGCTTGTAAAATAGGCAAAGTAAAAGACCTAAAAGAGTTCATAGTCTGAGGGGTAAACAGGCTGAAGAAGATTGGGTTTCTCAATGTGAGAGACAGTATCTGATATTTATTTCCAAGGTATCAATCTAGAAAAGTATCTGGAGTAATTTTAATCAAGCACTGTGGGCTTAAGCTTGGCTAGCAATGGCTCACACACATGATGGATGGGTAAAGAGCACTGATTGGAGAATCAGTGGTTTTTGGAGAGACAGCTGTTGAAGGTTCTCTTACCAGGCAGTTGTTTGGTAATGGTTTTGATTAATGAGATTGTGCAGTAGAAAAGTAAATAGAGCTGAGGCACTAATCTGGCGAGGAAAACGTGTTTTTTCCCTTTTGTTGAAGAGGTGGTGTGTAGGAGCAAGAAATATTGGGGTGCCCAGCTGACCTTCATTAACATCTAGTCAATTGCTAATTTTAGGAAGCCTTTCATTGAGAAGTTACAGTCACGAATTCCTTCATTTGCCTTTTCCCCCCTCTGGGCAGACCTTGCTGAAGTGAAATGTCTGTACATAGTTTTCCGAGTAGTTGGAATTCTTGATGATAACCAGCGGAATGGTACTGCTACTAATAGTTTTCAGTTGAGCATTTATTGCATGGAGAAAGAATAGAGGCAATATATTGTATTAGTTAAGAGCTGGGCTCTGGAATTGAACTGTTTGAGTCCTCACTGTACCATTTACAAGCTTTGTGATTTTTGAGTAAGTCACTTAACCTTTCTGGGCCTCAGTTTTCTCCTCTAAAAAATGGGAATAGTAAATGCTCCGTCTCTGTTAGCTGGCTGCTGTTGTTAACACCATTGTTATTGATTTCGTTAATAAATAACAGTAACTGTGGGAAGAATACAAGGTCTGTTGTACCCAGGCATTGGCCTCTTTCTGGGTCCTTCTCATATCAAGTATAATGAGTGAGATAATCAAGTGAATAAACCAAATATCTTAGTGGCATGAGGCATTTCCCTTCTGTAACTTCACTTTTTCTCTCCAGCAGCAACTTCCCAGTGAGTACTGGTTATTTCAGTTCATTCTTTCTCTTGCATATGTTTTTCTGGGTCGCTACCTGTGAAATGAGGTTTTCTAGCTTAGCATTGTGATTAGATAAACTTTAATCAATTATTTTCCATTACCATGGACTGTTAGCCAAGAGATCTGATCTGTCACAAATGGAGGAATTTGTCCCAACATTCTTGAAATCTCCCTGACCAGGGCAATATTTAGTTTGAATTAAGACAGTGCTATAGAGGAGCAGGGAGTCACGGAGTTATACTGCTGAGTGAAGAGAAAGGGCTAAAGAGAAAAGCTTGAGAGTGGACATTTGCAGAACAGCTCAGCTGTTTGAAAGTTGGTATTGTTTAACACCCAACTTCTCAGATTTTCTTTGGCTGAGTGGGCTTGGTGGAGCATT
The DNA here is from genome assembly GCF_000151845.1 of Pteropus vampyrus. NCBI lineage: Eukaryota > Metazoa > Chordata > Mammalia > Chiroptera > Pteropodidae > Pteropus > Pteropus vampyrus. The sequence goes on from NW_011888983.1 coordinate 767,126, forward strand.
GGCTTGCGAGTGTTGCTTAGCAACAAGATTTTGTGTCACCAGAGTCTCAAAAGAGTCAAGCAACCCATCCCCTGTCTCTTCCACCAAGCCTCTGGCTACCATCCTAAGCCTCCTGTTAGGCAATCAAGTGTGCTGGAGGGAGGGACCAGAGAGAGGGGGCGAAGTTTAATCATTGAACTAAGCAGCCGGGAAGTATTTAATCTGTAGCACCTAGTTCCCCAGAGGCCTCTAGCCTGAGCTAGAAGTGGGCAGTACTCCGGAGACGTGTAAGTAAACACGGCACAGAAATCTCTGCCCATCTCAGGAGAAACCAAACTTGGGAAAAATGTTTGCGGTACACTTGATGGCATTTTACTTCACCAAGCTGAAGGAGGATCAGATTAAGAAGGTAAGGACTCACAAAGCTGAGAGATGTCAGCTTCGTTCTTTACTGACCTGATATCCTGCCTATATCCACAAAGATTTAAGAGAGCTTATTAGAAAACATACAGGGAGCACAGGACAGTTAAAAAACAAAACAAAGCAAAAAACTCGTAGAAGTGGAAGAGGAAGTAAACTTCCCACAGGCTAGGCATTGCCTATTGTCCTGAGCTTTGAATTTCACTTGGAATTTCAGTATCCCTTGGCAGATACTGGATGGCAAGGATGTAAGGGATGTTTGTGGAGAAAGGTTACAAAGGAGAGGAGAGTCATTTTAAAAGACATTTTGAGAACTTTTAAAGTAATTCACATGATTTTTCATGTGATTGAAGAACATAAATAAGGCACCAAGAGGAATGTGAATTTTAATGTACAATAACCAAAATATGTATTACTGGTATGTGTTGTTTGCCAACGATATGCTATTAATGGTGTGCATTATTTTGCCACTTTGCCCAAGAAACCCACCAACAAAATTCATTCCAAACTGGACTGGTTAAAAGTTGGCAAGGCTCAACTGGAGGCCATCAGCATCCTCTCCTGGCAGCCTGGAATAAACCCAGTCTGCCAGCCTAGCCACACCAATTCACTGTAACATCTCTCAATATACAATTAATGAAAGTCCTCCCAGCAGGCAGACTTAGCCAAGGTAATCCAGGTATTTAAGGTGGCGCTGGGGGGATTAAACCAAAGTCACTGACGACTCCTGCATTCTTTCCTGGCTTTTCAGAGGAGGATGGTTCCTTACAGTCCTCTTGTGCTTGGTGGGAAAAACTCCCACTAAATCCTGTTCATTACAGTTTGGGTAGAGGTTGTAGCAGATCTTAAAGTATAAATCAATCAGCTATACCCTGCCTTAATTTACATTTGTTGGTTAGCTTCCACCTTTATTGTCTTCTTAAGGAGGCAGAAACATGCTGCACAGTACTGCTTAAGAATTCACTCTGTTATTACCTGCTTAGTGAAAATGCAACCTGCATGGTGTCTCTCCAGTCTCCAAAGGGGAAGGCTTAGAACTTGACACCTGAAGTTCTGCAAATTAGTTTCCTTTCCTTGGGCTTCTTTTTGGTGGTGAATTTTTTGTTACACCCTAGAGTCGGGTGGAAGTGTTTGTCCACCAACCCAGGTGCCATCTCAGGATGTCCCTTTTACTGGAAACGCAGCCTCCACTGATCTGTTCCAGGCCCTTTTGGCTGGAGGGTCAGCCTTTGCCAAGGCTAGGAGTTGACCCTTCCTGCTCCTGGGAAGCTTGTGAGAGTGAGCTGAATGGGGAACTCAGGAACACTTTGCAGCCACCTTAAGCGAGTGACCCAACAAGTGTCTGGGGTAGGATGGGAGGCTGATTTATGGGTTGCTGCTATGAGTCACAGGTTTTGAGAACACTGACTCATTCATTCCATACCCGTCAAATGACACAGGCTCTTTCTCTGGGGTCAGGTAGCCAGTCCCTCCTTAGTTTCTGTGCTTCCTGCCTCTGGGCTTATCAAGATCCTGGGCTTTACTTGCCTGCTAGGGTTACTATTCAGACCCTGGAACAATTTTCTAAAATCTCCCTATACCAGCATTAAAACAAAAACAAAGCAAGAGAAAGAAGGAAAGAAGAGAAAGAAAAGAAAGGAGAAACTACTACGACAGCTTTTCTTCCAATTCAATATATTCACATTATTTAACCTATTGATAACATTGGACTGGGCCTGGGCACTGACCTGTAGATTGTTCACTCATAAGAGAAGGACTGGTTAGGTTTTCAGAGTGTCCTTTTTACAGTTTAGTAAGTCAACATTATGAAAAGTGGAAATGTTACCTTCAATCCCACCCCTCTCTCAAACACTCATATTTGCCGTGTGGAAGCCTCTGTAGTCTTTTCTCACAGTGTGTGTTTTCACAGTTATATTCATATTGGACATGTGTCCTTTCCTTGTTATATTGTAACTACTTATGCACATTTCTCCATTTCTTTATAATTATCATGTTACTTTCTACTTAATATTCATTCAAGTTGGATACGCTGTACTTTACCCGCTTCTTGGACATTAGGCTATTTCAAAACCATTTTTTCCAACAGTTAAAAATTGCTTCAATAAACATTGGTATGTATTTAATGTTCTCCACCTTTGGGATCATTTCCTAAGGATGGCTTCTCAGTAGTGAAATTGCTGGGTCAAAGAATTGACCCTTTTTATGACTCTCGATTCATACAGGACCTTTGGACTAAGTGAGCTTTAATGTCCCTTGGGCTTCCACATCCTGTAATTCTGTAAACTCTGAACTTACATTTAAAATTTTGCTCTTTCTACGTAAAATGTGCTGCTTGCTGGCTCTTTTGTTTAGAAGATATCCCATGTGGTTTGTGAGTCACTCCAAAAATGAGCTTGGTTTCTGCAACTTAAGCACCCTCCTTTAGTGCCCATGACATGTGTGCCTGGTTACACAGGCCCCACCCAAATCACCTATCCGAATTTAAAATACAGGGTTTTTTTTGGTCCCTGCATATGTTTTATTCTTCCCTTCTAGCTACTGTACTAGGAGCTGCAGAAGATACAAAGAATAAACAAGAAACTGTTGCTAAGTCAACATTCTTTCTGCCCTTACTTTAATGTATTAACAGTAGGAGCAGTAACCCAAAGTCCTGAATGACTATTAAACTGCACCTTGCAAATGACCCAAACAGGGCCTCAAAACCATTACTTACACAGAAGTGATGACACTACGTGACTGCTCAGAGAAGTTCTTTATACTCGGGGACTGAGTGAAAATGAGCAGTAGGTTCAGGGGCACCGTCTGAGGGGCTTGGGGTGATAAAGGAGAGAGTTTAGTTCCCATGTAGTACATCTTACCCTTCCCAAGCCCCAATTACTTGGGTCACATCCTTTTCGTTGGTTTTCTCCGTGTTCATGGCAGTGCCAACCAATTAGTCAAACAGACTCAGGGTGAACAGGAAGCCCTTAATGAAGCATGACCTGGTTCCGTCCTATCTTCTCAAATATGCTGAAAGCCCAATTGTCCTGTTTTGTTAATGGCTCTCTGATGGTTTTCTGGCCTCTCTCTGGCCCCCAAGTTCTTGGAACCATGGGCCATTTCTCTGGCTTGGGTCTCTATACTGTCCCCAACTGAGCTGGGATGCCTTCCCTCTAGACTTTGCTGATGGCTGGGGGCATCTGTCCTATGATAAAGGTCATGTGGCCCCTGTACTTTTGGTATAATTTGTTGGGCTTGTGGGTCCTGTGAAACCATAAAGCAAAACAGGCTGTGGGACAGGACTGTGGATACTGCATTGTAGTCCCGGTACTGCCACTTACCTGCAGCTCTCCTAATGCTGCTTCATGGCTCTGAGACTTGGAGTCCTCATCTCCCAATTAGACAATAGTTATGGCCTTAGCTGGCTGTGTCGAACGAATGTCATGGAGATTAGATGAGGTGACATATGTGAAAGCACTTTGTAGACTGTAACACATGTTCTTAGTCTTAGATAAAAGCGTGAGAGAGCAGTTCCTCCAGGAACATGCTGAGATAAAGCTTCCTTGTAACTTGGATGGGTAGAGGGGCCACTCAGTGTACAAAGGGGTGACAAATACAGGGCACTTATGCCACCATCCCTCTTCCTGCCCTGGTCAATAATCCATCCCAGTGAGTGCTGAGAATCCAGGTTGCCCTCAACCAATGAATTGCAAGGGAGAAGAAGTTACCATTCCAATGTGACATACTGCCTTCAAGTAGAGTAAGCACAGCCATAGTAATTTTTATAACTTCCTTCCCATTGTGGGGGTTCCTATACCCCAATTTTCTGGTACTTGAGTTGCATCCACTCATTTCCAATAGCAATTGGAGCTGGCTTTAAAAATTAAACTTCATCTTAATTAGAACAACCTCAGATGAAAACAAAATGGAAATTTAAAGGACTAGCTTTTAGATATTGCAGTTGGAGACTGAATTTAGCTCTGAGCTTTCCAGCAGCCCATAAACAAAGGGAAACATGTTTGGATGTATACGTCATCATTGGACATAAGACAGCTTCCATGTTTAGGAATCAAAGCTTAAGCTATAGCTAGTCTTTTCCAGTGGAGAAGCAATGGGACAATGGTGAGGGCTAGAATTGGGAATTAGAAACCCTGGATCTTTCTTAGTTTTTTCCTCTCTATTGTCCCCTCAGAAAAATTGAGGAATCATTTCTTCTTCAGAGCTTCCCCTTTGCAGGAATAATTCTCCACTTCCCCCAGATTTCCATTCCATTCTGTTCCTCCAACTCCCCACCTTGTCCCCAGCTTGATGAGGGGTCAGGCAAGGACCCTTTGGGAATCTACATCATGTAGCTGTCCCCATGCAGCTTCATCATGGGAATGGGAATTTACTGCCTTGACTGGAGGGCAAGTGCCCCCAGCAGCCAACCCTGGTTACCCTGGTGTCTGTTCCAGGTGGACAGGTTCCTGTATCACATGCGGCTCTCCGATGAGACCCTTTTGGACATCATGACTCGTTTCCAGGCTGAAATGCAGAAGGGCCTGGGAAAGGACACGAACCCCACAGCCTCAGTGAAGATGCTGCCTACCTTTGTCAGGGCCATTCCAGATGGCTCAGGTGAGTGGGGCTGGGGGCTGCCAGGGACTCTGGTTCCCCTACTTCCTTCTTGGTTGGTGTGTACCTGAAGTTTGCTCCTGTACTCTGGTTATTGCTCTACCCCTCTCTCCTCATTGCCTCTCGCCAACTCTCTATGCTTTAGTCATATTCAATACTAAAGGTTTTGGACCAGAGTTCAAATGCACCTTGCTTTCTCTCTGCCTGCCTTGGCCCTACACATTCTGTTTCCTCTCCTGCTGGAACATCTCAATACTCTTCCACTGGGGAACACCAATTTAGCTTTTTAATCTCAGTGTGGAGATCACTGCCTCCAGCAGGAAAGCATCCCCATGCTGGGTTAGGTGCTTCTCAGCACACCTATCCCCCTGCTGTGTATGAGAGTCTCCCCATTGGACCAATACCCCATGAAGGTGAGGTCTGTGTCTTCTTCACCACAGTGTTCTGAGCACCTAACATAGTGCCTGATCAATATTAGGCTCTGAAATATTTATTGACTGGATAAGAAATGGCATTTTACTCCTAGGTATCTAGATTCTAGGCTATCTATAGTAAGTAATAGAAGATAGCACGATATAGTAGAAAGGATATTAAATGACAATTCGAAAAACCTGGGTTGTAGGCTCAGCTCTGTCATTTCTCAGTGACTTTTGGCAAAAAGTTTAGTCTTAGTTTCTCTATCTGTAGAATGAGAGAGTTGGCCTATGTATTAGTTTTCTACTGCTGCTGTAATAAATGACCACAAACTCAGCAGCTTAAAACAACACAAATCTATTCTCTTATAGCTGGGGAGGTCAGAAGTTTGAGTGGGTCTTACTGAGCTATAATCAAGGTGTGGGCATGGCTGTGTTCCTTCTGGAGGCCCTAGGGGAGAATCTGTTTCCTTGCCTTTTCCAGCTTCTAGAGGCTGCCTGTATTCTTTGGCTCACACCCCTTTCTCCATCTCCAACTCAGCAGTGTAGCATCTTCAGATCTCTCTTTGACTCTCCCTTCTGTGTCTTCCACATCTAAAAACCCTGAGATTACCTTAGGTCCACTCAAGAAATGCAAGATGATCTCCCAACCTCAGGGTCAAATGAGAGCAACTTCGATTCCACCTGCAAACTTAATTCCCTCTTGCCCTGTGAACTAAGATATTCTCAGAATCTGGGGATTAGGATGTGGACACCTCTGGGGGACCATTATTTCGCTTATCACAGTCTAGAGACCTCTAAAAAGAATCTATGAGATTCCATCCAACTCCTCCATTCTCAGCCCTGGGAAAGCCACAGGAGGGAAAGGAACTGACATCTACCCAGCAACTCCTGTGATCATGGGGTGCTGGGGACTCACCGTCTCACACACCTCATAAGAACTCCATGGGATAACTGTTGTTTATCCCCAGGTCATATGAGAGTACTGAGGACCAAGGGACTTGCCAGTGCCAGGGTCCCAGTGCTCCAACCAAGCTCCAGCAAGGGCTTTTGGGCTCTAGAAGGAGGAGGGATTGAAGCTTGGGGAGTTCGCAGGGGCCTTCGATTGGATTAGCCAGGTTCTGGGCCCCTTTGGGACAATGCCTGGGTCAAAGCTTGGCTCTGCTGTTTGCGAGGCCACTGGGAACTGCGATGAGAAGGACTTGTTCCCTTGCTAGAGGGTGGTGTGCAGGGTGGGCAGCGTACACCCTGGAGGAACGTAAGCTTTGGAGAGAGACAGTCCTACTTTGAAATCTCTCCTGGTTTCTGACACTGCTCTGAGAGTGCTCAGGGGACTGCACTGCTCGTAGGGTCATCCAAGGCTATTCAGAAGAAGCACCTGAATCATAGGGCGTGCATATGCAAGTGGGATGCACCAGGTTAAAGTCCTCCTGGCTTCCTGTGCTGCGGCTCCTCCCGTAGGGGTGTGTCCCCAGAAGAAAGGGAAAATGGCCTTCGGTGACATTGAGGATGCCGAGCCAGATGCGCCTTCTTGGCCCTGGCTCCTTTAGGAAAGTTCAGAAATGAAACTGAACAGGTTTTAGGAACTCCCTCCTCCCCAGGCCAGGACATACCATCTCCTTTCTTCCGATCTCCCCAGAGCCTCTCATCCCACAATAAATCTTACCAGTGATCTTGAGGCAGCGAAGTCCCTGAGCCCAAAGTCTCTATGGAGCCAGGACCACTGTGCTCCTGTCCTTATCAATAGAAGGGCTGTGGCCAGTTTGTCCTACCAACCTGCAGCGTCGTTGCAATCGGATGAAGTCACGTGGAAAAAGTGTTTTAAAATCTTCAAAATGTTGCCTCAAGTCTGCCATAGCTCCTGTGAGCTGGTGGTGTAATTTCATGATTACTAAACAACAAAACCAAATAAATAGAACTCTCCTAATCCCTTAGGGCCTCAATTTCAGAAATGTATGCATTTTCCAAAGAAATCCTTTTGCATTCACCCACTTTCTGTACTTTTCCCTCTTTTCATGCAAATCTGCCTGAGAGGAGTTAAACCGAGCCTTAGTTACCTCCCAGTGTTTCAGTCAGGGAGCTGCAATTGGCTGTTCTTAGAAAGTGCCTTAAAGCGTTATCATTTGTGCCTTCTCTTTTACCAGTCATGAGGAAGTGCCCATCACTTGACTGTGATGGCGACTGTGATTCTGTGGGCCTGATCCCACCTGTTTCTCTGCTTGGCCTCTTCCTCTAGGCAGCCTGGGGAGCCCCGAGGTAGTTGGCTGACGGGCCCAGGGATCTACACTAGGACAGGGGTCCAAACTTGCCAGAGCATAAGACTCACCTAGGGCGATTTCTAAGCATATAGTTTTCCAGGCTTCACCCCATGGAAATTCTGAATCTCCAGGAATCTACACATTCAATTGTTGTGTGCCTTTGCAAGATACTACACTAGGGAATGAGGAAGGAGCAGAGGCACAAGCCTTGGCAGTGGCTTAGGAGAAGGGAACCCCAATGTTCACAGCCTGGAGCCACTGAAACGTCATGGAAGCGTCATCCACAGAAGGTGGATTGTCAAAGAAATCTCACCCTCTTGGAGGTCATTTTCTTTTCTTTAAAACTATATTCTTTTTAATTTTTTTATTCAGATATAATTGACATATATATTAGTTTCAGGTGTTCAACACAATGATTCAATATTTGTATATATTGTGAAACAATCACCACAAGTCTAGTTGACATTCATAACTGTACATAGTTACAAAATTTTTTCTTTTCTTATGATGAGAACTTTCAAATAGGCAATACAGCATTATTAACTATAGTCACCATGCTATACATTACATCCCTATGATGGGAGGTTATAATAATCTTAATCATTGCTGTAAAGAGCCTGATGGTCCCACTGCCGCTGTTGCCTTCTTCTGGGCTGGTCCTTCCTCCTCTGGGGTCCAACGAGTCTTTTCTCTGGGGTCAGAGTCACAGAAGGGATCGTATCGCGTGGTTTTCGTGAACTAGTGTCTTGAGTCACTGGTGGAGTAAGATAATTGTAGAGTGATAACGGTGCTGGTGGCTGGAGGAACGAACGAGTCCATGCCAACACTGCACGAGGTCTCGTATATCATCTCCAACCTGGACTGCAGCACAAGAACCTCTTTTATTAAAATCCTTCAGTCTATCTTGGTTGGTGCCATAAGTGTTGTCTCAAAATCTCAATCGGATCTTGGCACTCCCTTGCTTAAAATCTTTCTGTGGCTCCCCCTCACTTCGGATAAAGCCCAAGCTCCTTGAGGAGTGGGGCAGCTTTTCTAAATCCTTCCTAATTTAACCTGAGACTACCTGCCAGCCTCATTTCTGTCACATCTTTCTTTCTTAAAAGCACAGGTTTCCCTCCTACCCCCCAATGTGAACTCATTGCTCACGGTTTCCTCTCCCTGGGACCCCACCTCTTCCCTGTCCTACTGCCTGACTCCCGCGCATCCTTCAGCCACTCAGCTCTGTATCTCCTTCTCTGGATTGTTGACTCCTGCTCTGATTTAGATACCGCTCCCTGTGCTTCCCATGATCAGAGGACTTTTCCTTACTGTGTGGAAATGACTTGCTTGTATTTCTGATGGGCTCCCAAAGTCTTTCATCTTTGCATCCCTAGCACCTGTCATGTTACTTGGTACAGACTCGTACTCAGTAAATATTCGTATATAGATTGTGTGATCTACCCTACTTCCTACACAAGATAACATCTGTGAAAGCATCTCTTGCTTGGTACATGATGAATGCTAATAAAATTTGCTCAGGATTAGGTTCCTGGATTCTCTCCTTGAATAATAATAAATACTCCATCAGGCTCCTTTTAGGGCTGATCTAGGGAGTTAAGAACCTCACTTTCCAGATGTTGCCACAAAAACAAAAGATCCAACTGGCTGGATCTGTAAAGGAGGACTCTAAACCTTTGCTACTCTAACAAGTCCACACACCAGCAGTAGTACCTGGTAGCTTGTTTAGAAATGCAAAATCTCAAGCACCACTTCCACTGAATCACAATCTTCATGTTAACAAAATTCTTGAAGATTCACATGCACATTAAAGTCTGAAAAGCATCGTGAGAGCCTGCCTCTAGCTCTTTCATTGCAAGGACACATAACAAAGAAGGGAGACACGAGGACCTTGTGGGACTCTGAGGGCAGAAACTGTAGCCCACTCAGGCCTTGAGGGAACTGGGGTTGGGTTACTCCATGGTTTCAGCCTACATCCGTGTGGCCACCCCGGCTACCCTGCTGACCTCCGGTTTTCAGGATGCGTCCATTTCATTTTTTCCCCTCTGTATTTTCTTTCACAAGGAGTGAAACTGAATGGCCAGCTGTCTCCTTAGATCCATGCATCCCTGTCTGGGGTCACATGGTCCAAAACAAAGTCACTTGGGCTCCCAGATTTGTGGGCATGGAGTTTTACTTACGCCTACCTCGGGCACATATCATGAAGCATGCTTGGTACCTGTAGCCACTTTTAGGTACAGATAATTCTATACAAAGTCCTATTGTTTCACATCTGCGTTCCCATTCCATACCTATGGCTGACACTGAAGACACTGGAAGGATCCTGGGCAGGAATTCTGTCTGGATTTGAGTTGAAGTCATCAAGGTAGACTGCCTTGCCCCAAAACATGTGTTTCATTTCCACCTTTTTATTAATAGCATCCATCTTGAGCTGGGCTGGGTCGTGTCACATTTTCTCATTTGGGAGTGATTTTGGCCCCAAATATTGAGCATCCTTGGCCTTTAAGGACCATCATTTGGTCCCTGTCTCCCTTCCCTCCTGGAGCATTTTCCCTCTGCCTGTGAGACAGAGGCTTGTAGGGGAGCTGGTTCTCTTCTCTGCTCTCCTCCCACCTTTTCCTCCATGCCTTATCCACCACCCTACCCCTCACTCTCAATCCCTGTGCTTGGAGGACCAGCTCTCTTCCTGGTTGTGGCATGCGAGAATAGGCACCACCCTCAAGGCCTATCTCTAATACTACTTGCCTGCAGTTTCCATTTACCTTCTCAGGAGGAACACATTTATTCCCCACAGCATATCCCAGAGGTCAGGGTTCAGGCTGCAGGGTCAGAAAGACTTGGCTCACACCCCAGCTCTGCCCCTTAGTGGGAGGGCTCAGATCAATGGCTGCACTTGTGGAGTCTCAGCAAGTGCGTGTAATGATACCTAGCTCATGGGGTGCTTGTGAGACTTAACAATATTTCTTACATGTTCAACTTCCAATGCCGAGCTTGCCGTATAGCAGACCCTCAATAAATGTTAACTTTTTGTTTGTTTGTTTGTTTTTTTAAATAGAAAATGGCGAGTTTCTTTCCCTAGATCTTGGAGGATCCAAGTTTCGAGTCCTGAAGGTGCAAGTCTCTGAAGAGGGGAAACAAAAAGTCCAGATGGAGAGTCAGTTCTACCCAACACCCAATGAAATTATCCAAGGGAACGGCTCAGAGGTACCAGGGCAGGGGCTCTGTGAAGTAGGGGAAAGGCCTGGGCATCTAGTTTATGAGTGGCCATGCCTTAGCTCAGTATCCTGTGCTTTTTCTTCTCTGCAGCTGTTTGTATATGTAGCTGACTGTGTGGCAGATTTCATGAAGACCAAAGGGTTGAAGAATAAGAAATTTCCCCTTGGCCTGACCTTTTCTTTTCCCTGCAGACAGACTAAATTGGAAGAGGTAAGGCTGGGGAGGGAAGAAGCTGTGCAAGATTTGGAGTTTGGAGCTTGGAGCTTGGAGCTGGAGAATGTGTTGGAGTCAGGTTGGGAACAGGAGGGGTCAGCAGGAGTTTTCTTGCTTGTATTTTCTTTTGCTTTTTTTTAACTGATGAGGTGCAAATGTGAGGCGTAGAACTCATTAAGGTGGCTGCCTAGATTTTACATTTCACATGGGCACAGCACAAGGGAATGGCATGGTTCTCCCCATTTAGTTCAGTGGTTTTCAGATCAAGGTTGCATTGGAATCTCCTGGGGGCTTGTTAAACACAGATTGCTAGGCCCCACCTGGGGTTTTCTTAATCAGTGGGACCTTAGATTTGCATTTCCAACAGGTTCCCTGGTGATGCGGAGGCTGCTGCTCTGGGGACCACACTTAGGATCCCTGACACAGCTGACTAGAATAAGCATGAGAAGGCTCAGGAAATCTTGCCTCTACAGTAAGCGCTTAGGAGGAGGATTGAGGTGGGGGTCATTGGAATGACAGTGTTGTTGAGCAGACACCGCATCTCAGGTATACAGCCTTAGCCGTGCCACCAGCCACCTGAGGTCTAGGCTAATTCATCTTCATGTGCCTCAGATTTTCAGTTTGTAGACAGGGATATGGCAAACCTGATTCTTAAGTAAATCTGTGAAAGTAAATAAGGGGCCATATAAAAGGACAGTGAGCTTTCTCGGGTAGGGGGTTTAAGTCAAGAGTCAGGTCTTCCCAGGCCAAGCCTGTCTAGGGTGGTGGCCTGTGATCTCCTACCACACATACTGGTCATGACACCCAGCTGACAGTCAATCCATGGACCACCTTGGGATGTATTTGATATTGTTGGCCTGAGCCACTTTTGGGTGTCAGTTGCGGAAAGGAAATGAGTTTTTTGTCATCCCACAGACCTGGCTGTGAATCACGGCTCAGAAAAGTTGTGTGCCCTGGGCAAGTTACTTAACTTCTTGAGTCCCTCATTTTCTCATCTGTAAAGCAGGGACAAAATGTCTACTTGCTGGGCTGAGGTGAAGCTTAGGCAAAACATCTGCAAAGTGCCCAATACTGTGCCTGGTGTACCAGAAGTAGCTGCAGGGTTAGGATGACTGTCCCTAAGTGACTTGGCTCTTCCAGCTTTTGTCCCTTGTCCTCAATTCAACAAATGTTCCTGGAGGGCAGGTGCTGTTTTATATCTTTCTTTCTCTCCACCCTCGGGGTCTCTAGCACAATGTCTTATATTTCACAGGTGCCTGCTAACTATCTGACAATTGAAAGGTGCAATCAATTCCTGATTACATTAAATGGGAATTTGCCAGCATCTATACAGGGGATAGGCTGAGGTTTACTTGTTCATTATTTTATAAAGAAAAGATTAAAAAAAAATAGTATAAAGTAGGTTT
>NW_011888983.1:780545-780888 GCF_000151845.1 Pteropus vampyrus
GGTGGGGGAGGGGAGAGAGAGGAGGAGGAGAAGGAGGAGGATAGAAACTGAAAATTTTAGAGAAAACAGGAATTGGACGTGGTTCCATAGTGTAGCAGTTAGCATGTCTGCTTTACATGCAGAAGGTCCTGGGTTCACGCCCCAGTAGCGTTACAGTCCACGGTCTACGGCCATGCCACCCTGAACAAGCCCGATGTCTGATCTTGGAAGCTAAGCAGGGTTGGGCCTGGTTAGTACTTGGATGGAAGACCGCCTAGGAAGACCAGGTACTGTAGGCATAAATAATAATAAATAAATAAATTAAAAATCAAAAACAAAAACAGAAATCACCTTTAATCCCAAC
>NW_011888983.1:782248-786946 GCF_000151845.1 Pteropus vampyrus
CAAAAACAAAAACAGAAATCACCTTTAATCCCAACCATCAGAGATACCCACCACTAGAATTGCTGAGTTTTCCTTTCAGTCATATCTGTTAAATACTGATGTTACACTGTATAGTTTTAAAAAAAAAAAAGCCGAACCAAAGCCTTTTTTTACTTAACCGTATATCACAAGCATTTATTCCCCACACCCGCATATACCCTCATCCCACAGGTCCCACATTACCCTTAGCACCTTTTGGAGGGGATGCCACCCCACAATTTCTCAGATGAAGCAGGATGTTACCAAAGCCTATCAAGGCAGAAGTTAGGGAGGGCTGCCACTAGGTGGTGCTGTGGTGCAGGGGAAAAGCCCACGGTCCCGTTGGGAGTCTGAGACCTGCGTTCCAGTTGAGCCTCTGTCCTTTACGCCCTGTGACACCTAGAGCAGTTTCCTTCCTTTCTAAATCTCCGCTTCTTTATCCATAAACTGAGGGAGTTTGGGCAGGTGTGATCAGAGTGTTTGTGAGTTTGAGCTCAGCCATTCTTGACTGTGTGGCCTTGGGCAGGTCTCAACTCCCAAGCTCTCTTCCAGTCTGAAAAATTCTATGATTATTTGCTATTTTAACATAAAACTCTTGGAAAACACCAATTTTAAGCAAATAAGTGATGATGAAAATGAAGAACCATTTTTCTAAGTTGAAATTAAATTCCTGGGAGAGTTTTACAAAGTAACACCATGCTAGTTCTGTCTTGTGGACCTGGCAAACCATGTATTCTGTACACATAATGTGCATCTAGCACACACCAGGTATTTCCATCGGAGCAATTTCTGTGACAGGCAGGGAAGTGACGTTTCCATTTTACATTCGAGTGAACGGAGGGTCAGAGAGGTTAAATGAGCTGTCTGATGGCTTGTGAATCCAAATGTTCTGACTCTTCTTCAGCAGTTGTTCTTTCCACCACTATGTGTGATGTTTCAAACTGCTCAGATGGGAGTAATAAAGATGTTTAAATGATTAGAAAACGCCTCTGAGGAAACGTTGAAAGAATTGGGATGATTCAACTTAAAGAAGAGAAGGCGGTGGGGGGAGGTGAGGGAGGCACGTACACTTCAAGCATAAAATTCCTGCAGCTCATTTTCAGAACCGAGTGCCTTCTTGGCTTTAACTGGATCTGAATTCTTCCTCCAGGGTGTCCTGCTTTCATGGACGAAGAAATTTAAGGCACGGGGAGTTCAGGACACAGATGTAGTGAACTGTCTGACCAAAGCTTTGAAAAAGCACAAGGTGAGGAACTGGCCTCGGTGTAGGGAGCTCTCCCAGTCCCGACACCTTTCTCTTAAGGGGAGGAGTCTCACGCTGGGCCTGCCCTGGAAGGAGAATCAGAGAAGGAATCCATCTCTGGGAAGATCTCACTGTAGTGCAGACGTGGCCAATTTAGATAAACCCACTGGTGAGCCATGGCATGTAGAGCTTGTTCCCGTTGGGCCAAACAGCCCTGGGGCCTCCCCAGCTGCCACAGCCCCCTCCGGGGATCTTGGTTAGATGCCATGTTGTGTGTAATGCTCCAACCCCCCACCTTTCCTCTCTGAGGCTTAAAAGATTACTTTCTTTCCAGTTTGGCTCTCTATTCCACTTTCCACCCTCCATTTGTAGAATATCTCTGTTGAATAAAGTTTACAATAATCTGAATAACCAAAAAGCAAGACATGCTCCTTGCTAGTTGTGAACTCCACAAATAAACCCAAATTATTTGTTACCCTGACAGCAAGAGGAGTATATCGATGTATACCTTGCCAGTCTTTTTTTCTCTTTTTTCTGTGATAGTATTCTCTGGTAGTCTGTGTTCTATTGTTTTCATTTTACTTTAAAATACTCCCCTAGACCTTGGGGAACCATGGTGAAATAACCCAGGTTGACCTGGCAGAATGGGAAACCCAGGCGGGAAACCCATGGTGCTGCTCACAGAGAGGACCTGGCTGAGACTAAGGTGTCCCCAGAGCTGAGGGCTTTGGTGTTTTCTCCTGGAATCACCATTGCTCCCAAGATAAACATCTTTTCCTCAGGGTCCTTCAAACGAGGGCTGGCGTCCCGGTGGGCCATCTCTCATATTTCCATTGCACAGAGGCCTTGGACCATAAAGCAGGAGCATGGGTTCCCCTCTTTAGCTCCCAACTGCTCTTTCTTTCCGCTAGACCCCTGGACCTTGACAGAAGCCTTGCATCTTCCAAGCAGGCCCAGCAGGTGGGATGTGGTGATTGTCTCAACCAGTCACCTTCACTGCTTTTGCTTCCTATGTGGGGAAAGATAAAGGGGTAATACCTTTGTCCCACCCACCGATGCCCTCTGGGGCTTGTGTTCCAATAGGATATAGATGTGGACATCCTGGCCTTGGTCAACGACACCGTGGGGACCATGATGACATGCGCCTATGATGATCCCTACTGCGAAGTTGGTGTCATCATCGGTAACTCAATTTGACTTGTGTTTTGGGGGTGGGGGAAAGGGGCTGTTTTGGGGCTTAGTTTCAGCAAACTCTGAGTAAATTCAGTGGGAAGGGTTTTGGTGCTTTCTGTTTAGGAGAAACAACACAGAAAGATGAAAAATTAATACACACAACCACTCATTCTTTCAAGTGTTCACTGAGTGCCTGTTGTGTGTCAAGCCCTGTGCTGTGTGTTGGGTTCTCAGTGGTGAGTTAATACTCAAAGCTTCCTGTACTCACGGAGCTTTCAGTGGAAAGGTGGGTGAAAGACTAAAAAGGCCTAAACAAATAAGATAATGTCAGGTGGTGATTACTGTGATAAAGAAGATAAAGCAGGGTATTGTGACTGAGAGTGAGTGTGGTAGGGTGCTCAGGCAGTCCTTTCTGAGGGGTGACATTTGAGCAGGGACCTCAGCAATGGGGAGGAGAGAGCAAAGTGGGGATCTAGAGGAAGAGAGTCCTTGGCAAAGAAGAGGAAACCTATGGCTTCTGAGATGGAAATGAGTCTGGGATGCTCAAGGAACCGTAAAAGTCTGAGTGGGGGCTCAAAGTGAGTGAAAGCTGAGAATAGTAGGCTGCTCAGGTTAGAGAGGATAGATGGGACTGGGCAGATTGCACAGGACACAGACACAGTCACTGTAGGGTCTTTGGCTTTTACCCCAAAAAGAGGTAGGCACTGGAGGACTTTGGGTGGGAATGGATAAGTGGGGTATGCACTTTTAAAAAGTTTATTTTGGCTGCTGTGTGGAAAATTGACTGTTGGTGGCAAGCGTGGAATCAAGGTGACCAGCCAAGAGGCCATCGCACTGTGCAGGCAAGACGTAGTGGAGGCCTGGACCAGGGAGATAGCAGTGCACGGGGGCATCCGGTGGGTGGGTCCCTGAGCTGGGATTGGCTCTGCTGGAGGGGTCCATTGGAAGGCACTGTGGGGGACAATAACTGGATTGGATATCCCCTTGAATATACCCTCTGCCTCCCCATTCCTTTACCACTATTGGAAAAAGTTTTCTGAATTGCTCTTTCTTAATTGCTAACCACACTTTCCTCAGCCTTACTTTCCCAAAGGCAGGATCTTTACACCTGAGGGGCTTGATCTACTTTCCCATTTCTTTGGCCCTATACCTCAGAATGGGATGGGCACTTGCCAGTCATGGCATCCAGCTACTGTCCTCTGTGTCTGTCTTGGTGACAACGTCAGGTAACCCACAGTTTGGGTGACATGCCTAAACAGTGTCCATGCTTTTCTAAGAAAAACTTTTTTTCAAATATTGTATTACATTCTGCTTCTCTACATTTCTAATTTCTTATGCTGGCTTTAACATTTCTTATGTTGGCTTTAGGATCAGCCAGGGGAAGATATTTGAAAAACAAACAAATGAACAAACAAACAGTTTATTAAGGCATAAAAATTCTCATTTTAGTAATCTATGAATTCTATGAATCTTAGTAAATTTACAGAGTTCTGTCACCATCACTACTATCCAATTTTATAACATTTCCATCATCCCAATAGGTCTCAAACAGATGGTGCCCATTTGCAGTCACCCTCCAATATTCACGTGTTTGAGGCATTTCCTTGGAGTGATTTTGTCTTTGAATATGGAATGTTACTTTCTTATGTGATAGCTAATCACTGACAAAGATAAAGATGTAGCTTATGCTAGGAACAATTTGGGGCAGGCCCTGAGTAAAGAATATTTTTAGTATCAAATAGAGAAGAGGTTAAGTAGCTTAGGGAAAGGATTTAAAAAGTTACTGTGGGTTAGAGATTTAAAAAATATATATTTAGAAGGTTAGGTTAACTCATCCTCTTTGTATGTGTGCTTTGTTAGCTTTCATACATATTCATCAGATACTTCTTCACAATTGACTCCATTCATCACAGCAAACCATTAACACCCTGAGAAGTGTAGACTTGACATGTCAGCTTTATTCCTCATGAACTTCCCGGGCTTGCCAAAGCTGCTTCCCTCACTGAGAACCAGCCCTGAGAGTGGATCAAAAGCACTTTGTGGTACATTCAGAGGCCTCTCAGGCGTTGAGAGTTCTCTCTGTCTCTACCCAGCTGGGGGCCCTTCCATCACTGCACATTCTCTCTGACCCCTTGTTCAGGTACTGGCACCAACGCGTGTTACATGGAGGACATGAGCAACATTGACCTGGTGGAAGGTGACGAGGGGAGGATGTGCATCAACACCGAGTGGGGGGCCTTTGGGGACGATGGGGCCCTGGAAGA
>NW_011888983.1:786996-811129 GCF_000151845.1 Pteropus vampyrus
TAGATGGGACTGGGCAGATTGCACAGGACACAGACACAGTCACTGTAGGGTCTTTGGCTTTTACCCCAAAAAGAGGTAGGCACTGGAGGACTTTGGGTGGGAATGGATAAGTGGGGTATGCACTTTTAAAAAGTTTATTTTGGCTGCTGTGTGGAAAATTGACTGTTGGTGGCAAGCGTGGAATCAAGGTGACCAGCCAAGAGGCCATCGCACTGTGCAGGCAAGACGTAGTGGAGGCCTGGACCAGGGAGATAGCAGTGCACGGGGGCATCCGGTGGGTGGGTCCCTGAGCTGGGATTGGCTCTGCTGGAGGGGTCCATTGGAAGGCACTTTGGGGGACAATAACTGGATTGGATATCCCCTTGAATATACCCTCTGCCTCCCCATTCCTTTACCACTATTGGAAAAAGTTTTCTGAATTGCTCTTTCTTAATTGCTAACCACACTTTCCTCAGCCTTACTTTCCCAAAGGCAGGATCTTTACACCTGAGGGGCTTGATCTACTTTCCCATTTCTTTGGCCCTATACCTCAGAATGGGATGGGCACTTGCCAGTCATGGCATCCAGCTACTGTCCTCTGTGTCTGTCTTGGTGACAACGTCAGGTAACCCACAGTTTGGGTGACATGCCTAAACAGTGTCCATGCTTTTCTAAGAAAAACTTTTTTTCAAATATTGTATTACATTCTGCTTCTCTACATTTCTAATTTCTTATGCTGGCTTTAACATTTCTTATGTTGGCTTTAGGATCAGCCAGGGGAAGATATTTGAAAAACAAACAAATGAACAAACAAACAGTTTATTAAGGCATAAAAATTCTCATTTTAGTAATCTATGAATTCTATGAATCTTAGTAAATTTACAGAGTTCTGTCACCATCACTACTATCCAATTTTATAACATTTCCATCATCCCAATAGGTCTCAAACAGATGGTGCCCATTTGCAGTCACCCTCCAATATTCACGTGTTTGAGGCATTTCCTTGGAGTGATTTTGTCTTTGAATATGGAATGTTACTTTCTTATGTGATAGCTAATCACTGACAAAGATAAAGATGTAGCTTATGCTAGGAACAATTTGGGGCAGGCCCTGAGTAAAGAATATTTTTAGTATCAAATAGAGAAGAGGTTAAGTAGCTTAGGGAAAGGATTTAAAAAGTTACTGTGGGTTAGAGATTTAAAAAATATATATTTAGAAGGTTAGGTTAACTCATCCTCTTTGTATGTGTGCTTTGTTAGCTTTCATACATATTCATCAGATACTTCTTCACAATTGACTCCATTCATCACAGCAAACCATTAACACCCTGAGAAGTGTAGACTTGACATGTCAGCTTTATTCCTCATGAACTTCCCGGGCTTGCCAAAGCTGCTTCCCTCACTGAGAACCAGCCCTGAGAGTGGATCAAAAGCACTTTGTGGTACATTCAGAGGCCTCTCAGGCGTTGAGAGTTCTCTCTGTCTCTACCCAGCTGGGGGCCCTTCCATCACTGCACATTCTCTCTGACCCCTTGTTCAGGTACTGGCACCAACGCGTGTTACATGGAGGACATGAGCAACATTGACCTGGTGGAAGGTGACGAGGGGAGGATGTGCATCAACACCGAGTGGGGGGCCTTTGGGGACGATGGGGCCCTGGAAGACATCCGCACTGAGTTTGACCTGGATCTAGACCTTGGCTCTCTCAACCCTGGGAAGCAGCTGTGAGTACCTTCTGGCTGTGATCTGAGCATCAGCACCAGGAAATGCCCAATCGCTCAAGGACACTTTATACCTGGGAGGCTTTTTAGTTGTGACTAGTTAGTTATCCATCGCAATGAGCTTATGAGGCAAAGCTCGTATTTCGGTTTCATTGGACAGATGAGGAAAGTGAAGCCAAGGAAATGGAGTCATTTCCCCTAGGTCATAACCCCAATTCTAAGTCAATCCATATTTCTGGACCACGTATGTATGAGGCAGGGGAGATACAGGTGTGAACCAGGTGACTTGGTGTATTTGGACTAGGGCCTCAGAACAAACCAGTGCAGTCTGAGGAAGCAGGATTCAGCCAAATTCTTCATCTGTGTTTCCAATGCTCCCCCGCCATCCTGCTTTCTTAATCACACAGCACCTGGTGTAATTCCTTCCCAGCCTCAGTTCTCATGGAGCCTTTCTCAGCTCTCATCCCGCACTCACCTGTAGTAGAACTAGTTTGAGTCTGCCTCAGCTCGGTCTACATGCTGAACTCCGTGAAGGCAGGCTGTGTGGTTTTTATTTCCTTTCTACACATAGTGTCTTACACATTATTGCAACTCATTAGGTGTTAGTTGAATAAAAAAAGTTTCAAATTATAAAAAGTAATTTCGGACTTAGAGAAAAGTTGTAAAAATCATACAAAATTTCCCTTTATTCAGATTCCCTAAATAGTAACATTCACTCTGTAAATTTGTGTGTATATGTGTATATATAGACATAAAATACACATGTACATAAAAAACATACATGTCTGTGTAAAATTATTTTTTCTGAACCATTTGAGACTAAGTTGCAAGCGCTACCTGAAAACAAGTACATGTCTGTGTAAAATTATTTTTCTGAACCATTCGAAACTATGTTGCAAGTGCTACCTGAAAACAAGTACATTCTCTTAACCAAAATATAATTATCAAAATTAAGAAATTAACACTTAATCAGTTCTAATATCTAATGTGCAGACCTTATTCAAAATTCACCAGCTGACCCACTAATGTTCTTCATAAAAAAGAAAAAAATTATCCTGGTCCAGGCTTCAGTCCAGTGTCACACACTGCATTTTGCTGCCATGTCTCTTCATCCTCCTTTAATCTCAAACACTTCTGTGGTATCTCTGTGTATTTCATGATGTTGAAGCATACAAGCCATTTATTTTATAAAACGTTCCTCAACTGGGATTTGTCTGTTTCCTCATGATTAGACTCAGGCGGTGCATTTTGGCAGGAATATCCCACAATCGATGTGCATGCTCTTCAGTGCAGTGTATCTGGAGGGACATGTTTGTTCCATTACTGGTGAATTGTTTGGTTACAGGGCTGTGCCACAGGTTTCTCTACCATAAAGTTATTATTATTCCCTCTGTAATTAATGAGTATCAGGTGAAAAGGTACTTTGAGACTGTAAATATCCTATTTCTCATTAAACTTTCATTTTCTAATTTTAGCATCCTTTTGATGACTTTCTAAATCCATATTCCCTCTATGTTTATTAGTTGTTACTATACTGTAAGGAATAGCTTTCCATCCTCTCCATTTATCTATTTATAGTAATATGGACTCATGGATTTTTTTTTTATTTCATGAGTTATAATTTCTTCCTATCATTATTTATTTTGATGTCCAATTTTCTTTTCAGATTTGTTCAGTCAAAGCCCCTTTACTTCAAGCTAGCCCCTTTGTCCTTTTGACGTATTCTTTATCACTTTTTTTTTCTGGCACAGTAAGATGCTCCAGGCTTATTGTGCATTTTTTTAGCCCGGCCCCAGTATCAACCATTTTTTCAAGAAGCCCTGGTGAATAAGTGTTTTAAATACCTCCTAGAAAACATTCAAACATAGAACTGAATGCCTGGAAAGCAGATTTCTGTTTCAGATACACCCGCTCCCCAGCACATACCTGTTTCACTGGTGACATGGAGTGGTCATGGCCCAAGGAAGTGGTGCCCATTTTTGGACTTTATCATCCTCTCCCTCTCCATTCCACTTAAATTTCATTTCTCCGAAGCCAACCTGGATTTCTTTTGTCTTCTGTCTCTGTAATGTTCTAAGACTTTTTATAATGAAAGAGATAAAGTTGATTAGGAAACAGGTTGTCCTTGATTTTATGTCATATTATATTTGGAAAATAAAAATTGTTTTTAATAGCTTATCTGGGAGACAATTAGTACAATTAGTACTTGCTTCTTGGATATAGACTCAGAGTCTAGATTAGGTAGTCTGGGGGGGATATTTCATCCACCTTATTGTAGATATTGTAGCCCCACCTCCTTGGGGCTGTCTAAGCCCATCTCACGGACACAGCATCCTTCTCTCTTGGACAGAAGCCGAGAGTAGGGGTTAGAATGAAATTTGGATATATCATGCCACGTTTGGGAAAGTGCCTGAAGTCTCTGAAGTTCAGATTCCTAATGCCTAACATGGGAATGGTGCCCCCATGGCCAGGGTGTTAAGATAAAGATTCTTGGAATCAAATGCTTTGTGAGCAGGAAGGAATCTTAGGTTTCTTCTAATTTAGTCCTCCCCTTTTATAGGTGAAGAGATTGTAGCTCAGAGAGGCCACCCCAAGCTGGGATGGGGACCGAGGCCTCCAGACCCATGGAGTGGCCCTCCCACCAGTCATGCTTCTGACCACAGGCCATGGCTCGTGGGCTTTGGGAAAGGATGCTGCATAACCAAAGGTGTTTTTGCCACTGATCTGTTCACCAAATTGTAGATTTGAGAAGATGATCAGCGGCCTGTACCTAGGTGAACTCGTCAGGCTCGTCTTGTTGAAGATGGCCAAGGCAGGCCTCCTGTTTGGTGGCAAGATATCCTCCACGCTCCACACGAAGGGCAAAATTGAAACACGGCACGTGGCTGCCATAGAGAAGTAAGCTGCTGGCTGGGTTCCTCCCACCTTGACTCTGAGAGGGTGAGGGTTGGCCAAGGTGTGGTGTGCTCATGTAGTGGTATAACAGAAGGGATCAGCTTTTCCTTCTCTACTAGAACGCTTTTTGACCTAGGCACAGATTCACGTGGGTTAACAATACCTGCCATAACTCAGATGTGGCTTCTTGTTGGTTTCATCAGCCTTTGGAGATCTAACCCCTCCTCATGTTTTATTGCCTTCTTCCTCCCTAAAGTGGCGATTTATAACTTTTTTAGGGTCACAGACCCCTTTAAGAATCTGATTCAAGTTCTGGACCCTTTATACCCCAAATATACATTCGCACACATTTTTGCTTATAATATCAGGGCATCCTTGGACCCATTAAAGCCCATGCATGGAATCCAAGTTCAGAACTCCTGCTACGGCAAGAGCCTTCTCCACCTGGTACTTTTGGGTACTGGCTTTGCCTTTGGTGATTTGAAGCCCTAGTCAACTCAGGATCCTGTTCTTCCAGCTTAGAAACACTGGCATTGCTCTGGATTTTGGAATCAGTTTGGATTCTGAGCTCAGCTAAGTGGCCTCTGACTCTCAGAGTCTGTGTTTGTGCAGAGCTTGTCAGGGACTAAGTTTCAGTGAAAGGCAGTATAGTACAGAGTGGTTAAAGGGTGAGCTCTATAATTTAATTGCCTGAGTTCAAATCCTAGTCCTTGAACTTACTAGCCGTGTGACTATGGATAAATTACTTACTCTCTCTGTACTTCAGGTCTCTCTTCTGTACAATAGGGTAATGATAGTACTTCCCCCAGGATTGTTGTGAGGATTAACTTAATGCATGTCAAATCCTTAGCCTAGTGCCTGGCACATAGTGAGTGTTCAATAAATGGTGGCAGCTATGATCATTGTTAATATTATTATTATTATATTACTATGTGCCAGCCTATTTATCTTCACAGTCCTGAGAGGTGAGAAAGCTGGCTTTGAGGGGGATTCCCATGGGATGGAATAGTGTGGCCCTCTCATTCCTGTCGCCTGACCAGGTATAAAGAAGGCCTTGCCAATACAAGAGAGATCCTCACGGATCTGGGCCTGGAGCCTTCGGAGGCTGACTGCATTGCGGTCCAGCATGTCTGCACCATCGTCTCCTTCCGCTCAGCCAACCTCTGTGCAGCGGCCCTGGCAGCCATCCTGACTCGACTCCGGGAGAACAAGAAGCTGCCACGGCTACGGACCACAGTGGGCGTGGATGGCACACTCTACAAGATACACCCTCAGTGAGTGCTGCCTGGCGGCCCACACCCCCTACAAATTAGTCTCCCCTGGAACAGAGTCCCTTGAAACTATGCTTCTCTGGATGCTGGAATCAACCATCTCTTGTTGGTTCTGGGAATATAGGGGAAAGAGTGAACGTGGAGACTACATTCATCTTGCTGGCTGTGTTGCTTTAGGGGAACATTCTTAAAGAAATATTCAGCTAAAGCCAATTGCCTGACTAGGCCATCCATCCACCTGTCCATCCACCTATCCATCTGTCCATTATTATTGAATACCTACTATATGGTAAGACTGGAAAGTAAGATACACCCAGTTATAGATGGGAAAAAATTGGGATGGTAGAGGTTGCCAAGTTCAATGTAGGATACTGGTAGGTAAACAGTGAAATGAAAATTTCCCAGAGGAGGGAGAGTGAAAGACCCTCTGTCTAACAGAGATGGCAATGGAAGTCAGGTGGACACACCCTGGAAAGAGCTAGGGACAGAACTCTTCCCCTTTGGGCAGAGATGATGTTCAGCTAATACTGAACATGCCCTATGTGTGCATCTGCCCAACTGGTTAACATATTAGTGATAAAATAGATACTTCTTTGAGCTTCCCAAGAGTCCCATCCAATTGCTCTAGCTGCCCTAGTTACCCTTGGTCACCTCCCTCCTTCCCTTCCATCCAGCAACTAAAGGGGTGAGCCCTGGCCCAGCAGGACTCCCCAAGACCCCATTCAACTGCTACACTTGTGTCTGTTCCCACTGACCAGGCCTGGGCCTTTATGATTATTACATATTGTTCCATCACTCCTACCTTCAGATATCCAAAACGCCTGCACAAGGTGGTGAGGAAACTGGTCCCAAACTGTGACGTCCGCTTCCTCCTGTCAGAGAGTGGCAGCACCAAAGGGGCCGCCATGGTGACAGCGGTGGCCTCCCGCGTGCAGGCCAAGCGGAAGCAGATTGACAGGGTGCTGGCTTTGTTCCGACTGACCCAAGAGCAGCTTGTGGGTGTGCAGGACAAGATGCGGGCTGAGCTCGAGTACGGGCTGAAGAGGGACACCCACCCACTGGCCACAGTCAAGATGCTGCCCACCTATGTCTGCGGGATGCCAGATGGCACAGGTGGGCCGTGCACAGCTCCTTTTTCTGAAGAGTCACCCAGAGCTCCCATCAGAATTCTTTAAATGCAGTTAGGTTTTTTGTTTTAAGAGCTTTGGATTCATGTCTGTAATGGAGGGAGGTAGAGAAGGGTAGAAGGTCGATACTCCTGAGTCTATTTGCTGTGGTTGATCTAAGGAATTTGCAGTGAAAGAATAGTTAAAGTACTCAGAGTACGTGTGTGTATCTGTGTAACTGAGAACGTGGAGTGTGCCCCACGTTGTCGGCAAGCAGAAGAGCCAGATGCTGTCTCCAGGAGTTGCTATCTGGATACTTGGAGCTGTCTGACTTGTCTTCTCGCCAACTTCTCTGCCTCTCTTCTCTCCTGAGACTTGGGTCTCTTGCTCTCCCTTCTCGTCACTTTCTGGTCCTGATTTTTCCAACCCCTGATTCTTCTCCTGGTCCTCTGTGATCAGCAGAGAGTAGCCACTCAGCAATGGAGTCAGTACTTTAGACAAGGAAGTTCACCTCTTGAACCTCATGAACTTTGTATAATGCTTTATGTCTAGTAGTTTGCTTTTGAGCCTTTAATTTCATTTTGCCATCACAACCACTTGTGTATTACATAAAGAGAGAATGATTCACATTTTATGGATGCCAAAATTGAGACTCAGAGAGGTTAGATGACGTAGTCAAGGTCACACGGCTGTACTTTGAATCTCTCAACAACAAAGATCTTTTCCAGAGCCAGTATCCTTCGAGTCTACATAAGGAAAAAAAACTGAGAGCAGTAAAAGACACGGTCCAATTAGTCATTCCTTTACCCTTCTATCTTCCTGGCTTCATTCCTCAAAGTTTCATTAAGCGCCTACTAAATGTCAGGCTGTGGTCTAGGCACAGTGATAGAGCAGTGAGGAAAACGCGGTCCCTGCCCCTGTGGAGCTGATGTTCTGTTGGGCTGGCAGACAATAAAAACTGTGGTATTATGCCATGTAATTACAGATGCTATGAAGAAAAATAGCAGGACAAGGGGCGAGAGAGCTGGCTGGGCGTGAGGTCTTTGGCAAGTGCGAGGCACAGTGCAATGACCAGTGTGGCTAGAGCAGAGTGAGTGAGGCAGAAAGGCTTCACGGAACAGACTATGATGCTCTGCGATGTTGAAGTGAGAGGCCCTGATGGTACTGGGGGTCGGACTTGATATGGTTTCTTATTAGTCAGGTGCGGGTGTAGGAATCTGGGGAAGGGGAGATCAGGCACAGGAAGAATTGCTTCATGCTGTGGATGCACAATTCCTCTCTGCCATACAGACAGGATGGAATCACCTTCCTGTGCAGTCAGGGTAGCCTGGCCTGGTAGCCTCACCCTCAGAAGCTCCTTGAGTGTAAATATCATGTGTGACCTTTACCAAATACCAGAAAAATCAGATGAGCCTCAGACAGGCTCAAAGGGCCTGCCCAGTGCTCTGACACTGCTCGGTGACCACCACATGCCTCTGGCCCATGAGCCCCAGGGGGGCAGGGCTGAGTCTGCTTCTTTTCTGCATCTCCTCTTCCCCCCAACACCTCCACACAAGTCCCTGCTTTGTGCATGCTGGTGGAATGCAGCCCCCATTTTCTCTGCTACAGAGAAGGGGAAGTTCCTCGCCCTGGATCTGGGGGGAACCAACTTCCGCGTCCTCCTGGTGAAGGTCAGAAGTGGACGGAGGTCAGTGCGAATGTACCACAAGATCTTTGCCGTCCCTCTGGAGGTCATGCAGGGCACCGGTGAGGAGGTAAACGCCAGGCTGGGGGTCCTGCGTTCCGAGGTACCAGCCAGCCACCCTGTATTACTGCCGACCCTGTGTGACTGCCACTCTCTCCCTGCAGCTGTTTGACCACATTGTGCAGTGCATCGCTGACTTTCTGGACTACATGGGCCTCAAGGGAGCCCCGCTGCCCTTGGGCTTCACGTTCTCATTTCCCTGCAGGCAGACAAGCATTGACAAGGTAAGACAGCCCGCCAGACTTGCAGCCTGCCCCATGGGCATCCCTCTTCCACCAGGGGGATCTCAAGGTAACTCTGAGGCACTGTTCATTTTATTTAGGGGGTCTTAGGTTCAGAGCAGCTGGGAAAATATGATTGAGAATTTTAACTTTAATTTTTTCTATTTACTGTGTTGCATTTTCATTATTATTTTTTAGATTGAAGTTCACAAAAGAATTGAGGGTAGTATACGTTAAAGGGACACATACGTAAGAATACTGTTAAGAGAGGTCAAATCATGTTGTGGAGAGATAGAAAGATGGTTAAGGCCATCTATAACACTCAGGCAGTAACATTATCTGTGTCTTTCTGGGTAGTCAGCATAAACAGGGGAACACAATGGGTGGTAAGGTTTTTATTGTCTGATGAATGAAGCTTATCAGTGTATCAGAAGAAATGCCTTTCTTTCCCGACATTAGACTCTCAGAAGGAATTTATCACATAGTGACTTATTTAGTTGACTAAAGAATATCAAAGATAATAATTTAAATGCATTATTCATAATAACTTAGAAACATATAGCACAAGGTCTTTCTTAAAATTCTTGGATTAAAACACCATTCACCAGCTCATGGAGTATGGAATTCGCTCTCTCTCTGAGAGGCTCACATCAACCAAGGTATAAAAGCAGGATGCCACTCCTGAATTTACAGGGAGAACTCTGGTAGCAGAACAAGTCAACCAGAGTTCATGACAATAATAATGAGAAGAATAGTACCAAAGATTTCTTAAGATTTTGCCTAATCCACTCAATGTCCTCATGAGGTAATACACTGTTTTTGTTTTGTTGTATTGTGTTTTTACCATTTTTTATTGTGGTAAAATACACATAACATAAAATTTACCACTTTATTTTTAAGTATACAGTTCAGTGGCATTTAATTAAGTACATTCAGATTGTTGTACAACCTTAACCCTATCTATCTTCTGAAGTTTTTCATCTTCCCAAACTGAAACTCTGTTCCTATTAAATAGGCCTCTGGCAAATCTCCCTCCCCCAGCCTCTAGCAACCGCCTTTCAACTTTCTGTCCGTGACTTTGACTAGGTACCTCGTATAGGTGGAATCATACTATGCTCTTTTGTAACTGACTTATCTCACTCAGCATAATGTCCTCAAGGTTCATCCATGTTGTGGCCATGCATCAGAATTTCTTTCCTCTTTAAGGCTGAATAGTATTCCATTGTACGTATACATAGGTTTTAATCATCATTTTGTAGTTGAGAAAAATGGAGGGACAGAGAGGTTAAGTAAGTTGTCCAAGATGCCACACTTGTAACCAGTGGTGGAGGGTTCCAACCCAGCACACTGGCCTGAGAGCTGGGCTCTTGCATCCTGCCTCTGTGGGGACCAGGGCTCAGAGTCCAGGAGGCACACTCCCAACGCCAGTGGTTTCGAACCATTTTGGCTATAATACACAGTATACCTACATATATATAATCAAACCCCTCCCCCGAAAAAACAAGAAATAGTATTTAACCTTGTTGTGTGACTTATACTCTGCTTTCTACCCTATTTTATTTTTCATATGAGGAAATCGAGGCCTGTAGATCTCTTCTGATGGGTAGGCGCACAATCCGAACTGAAACGGAGCTCTCCAGGGCTCTTAGAACACCATGAAAACAGAGGCCTCCTCATCCTGCTCCAGTCCTTCAGAGGACAGGGAGAAAGATGTTCAAAAGACCGAATTGTCTGGTAATAAGGCTGGTCTCTCAAAATTAAAAATGCCAGGATGCTAAGAGCCAGAACATCTCAAGATTTCATTTCTCGATGTTCACTACAACACTGCTTTTTAATAATGAAAAATTAAAAATAGCACAATGTCTGGCAATGGAGAGTGACTAAATAAATGAACTATAGTATATCAATCATGTGGAATTCATTCATTACTTGATTTCCATTTAATGAACACATCTGCTGTGCTGGCTCTGTGCCAGACATCATTCCAAGCGCTTCACAGATACGACCTACCTGACTGGGAGAAGGCAGAGCATGATAGCTAAGAACATGGGTGGGTCTGGAAACACATCGCCTCAGTTTGAATCTCGGCTTCTCTAGTTATTGGCTGCATAAACTTGGGCAAGTTATTTGACCCCTCAGTACCTTGATTTCCTCATTTAAAAAATGGAGATAAAAATAGTACTTATTCAACAGGTATGTTTTATGGATTTTATTTTTGTGCAATTATATTTGAGGAGTATTTTCCTCAGTAAAGGAATGTGTCAGATCCACATTAACTGACCTGAAAAGGTCTAGAAGATACATTATTTAGTGAGAAAAACAAATTTCAGTAGTCCACACACCATATGAATTTATTAAAAAATACATGTAAACAGAAAAAGATCTGGAAGGATTCATACCAGACCGATAACAGAGGTTACCTCAGATTGGGGGGATGAGGAATTAAAGGAGACTTTATCAGTAGCGCTTTAATTTTTCACAAGGGCAATGCATTCCTGTATTACTGCTGCCATTAAAAATTAATACACCATGGGGAAAGGGAGCCATGTGCAGCTGTCCACAGTCCTGAATGATCAGTGGTGCAAGGACACAGCTGCTCCTCTTGACCCAGGACACTGGGCCTCCAGGTCTCTCTCTCTCTCTCCCAGAAGTTCTGGTAGGTTCATGAAGACACAGCTTAGAGGGAGAGGGAGACCTATAGAGTAAAATAACCGATAGCTGGGGAGAAAAAAAGGACTTTTAAAATAAAGATGTTGTTTCTGTATAATTGCAACTAATAAGAGAGATTTTTCAATTGGCGATAAATCTCTAATGTTCTAAATATATCCACCAGGAAAGGACCAAGGGAACCTAGCTTTCTAAGGACTGTGAAATGCAGCGGGGACGCGGGCTGAGGGCCTCCGGTGAGGTGGCCTTCCAGTCCACAGTGTTGAGGGCTCTACCATCAGAGTTGCTGGCCACCTCTCTTATCCCAGGAGCTCTCATGGCCTAGACGCTCCAGCTCTACCTGCCCTCATCCCATCTATGCTACAGAGTCTGAGGCTAGACTAATTCCTGCCCCCAGCTAACAGTATATCCTTTGCTTTCTTTTAAAAATTAAGAATACTTTTTTTCTCAGTATTATAAAAAATTATACATACTAATTTTAGGAAAACTAGAAAATGTAGACACACGTAATCTAGAACCCAAGAGAGATCCAATATCAACCCCAGGGAATATACGTTGTTTCAGAATTTTTGCCAGATACATGTGCGTGCATGTGCACGTGTGTGTGGTTTTTTAAAAGAGTAATGGAATAATTACCACCTGTATTTGTTTAATGTGTGTTCATTTAACAGTGTATGGTGAACATCTTTCTCTAGCATCCAATGTTCTCTTACAGTATACTTTTTTTATGACTATAATTTTTCTTATATTGAGGTACAAGACAAGAGATCCATTTTTGTTGGAATGATAGGATGCCTCTAGTTTTTTATTGTGGAACGATGCTTTGATAAACATTCTGTAGCTTTATCTTTAATCACATCTTAATCTGTCCTTGGCAAATTAGAAGTAGGGTCACTATGATCCAGGCCTTTGTTCTGTGCAGTCATGGCCAGGGAACATGAATTAACCAATAATGAACACTAATTGTTACAATTATTACACCTTGTCTGAGCACCATGCTTTGTGATTCCTCTGGACCCAGCATTAGGGCTGCAGAAATGGAAGCAGTCAAAAGCACACACATCTGACTAGCAGTTAACTACCTATTAGATATTGAAGTTGTGTAGTGGTCCCAGAAAACTACTGATAAAATGAATTTCCCCTCCTTTCTTTCAGGGAACACTCATTGAATGGACCAAAGGCTTTAAGGCTACCGACTGTGAAGGGGAAGACATGGTGGACATGCTCAGGGAAGCCATCAAGAGGAGAAATGTAAGATATGGTATTGAGGCCCATGCCTCACCCAGCCCTTTCCCCCAGGCCCTCTGCTCTAACGTCCTATGCCCAGCCCCGTGACTCTGACCTCTTCCTCCCCCCACCCCCAAACCTTGGGCTGATATGCCCTTCCTGATCCTATTCAGCCTGCACATTCTACTTATAGTAGAGCTGTTTCCTTTGCAGGAGTTTGACCTGGATATAGTTGCAGTCGTGAATGACACAGTGGGGACTATGATGACCTGTGGCTATGAAGATCCTAATTGTGAGATTGGCCTGATTGCAGGTAAGTGATCAGGCATGTCCCATTTCATCCTTTGGAGGTTCTTTTTTAACATAGCGAGGGGTGGGGGGCCATTGTTCCATTCAGAGACTCTGAAGCCCCCTTTGTCCAAGGCAGACATGAAGTTAAAATTGGGATTCCAGGTCCCCTAATTCCTAAGTCTTTACTTAATACCTTTCTCTGTTAAGGGTCCAAAGCCAAGGTGGTTCTTTCTGTTGAAGAAGGAGAGTGACACAGAAAGAGGGGATTTTCAGATTAGGGCCTTGAAGCAGATTATCCTGGGATGAAGGAGACCTTAGCTGGATCATGTTGGCCTGGGACTGAAGGAGCTAGATTTTGATGTTGGCTCCAATGTACACTTCCTCTGTTCTCTGACCTTTACTGGCTGGCAGGGTGCACAGAATGGGGAAGAATTAGACATCTAGGAGAAGAGAAGAGAGTGATTAAGGGTAAGGGTGGATTCTAGTGGGATGACTCTTTTTAAGAGGTGGGGGGACAGGTGGGAATTGAACAGGTGGAGATAGGGATGAAGTGCATTCCAAGTGACAGGCACAGGTTAAGTAATGAAGGAATCTGGGAAAGTTGTTCCAGTTGGTTATCTGGAGTTCCTGGAAGGTGAGTTGTAGGTGGAAGATGGGGATATATTGAGATGTCTTCAATGCCATGTAAGAAGTTTCAGTTCATTCTAACTTTTACCTACTTTGTGATCTTGGGCAGGTTACTTAGTCTGTCTGGATTTGAGTTTCTTCAACTGTGGGAGGAGTTGGGCTAGATCTAGGAGAGAAGAGAAGTGAGACTTATTTAATTGAGTATTATAGTTGTCTGGACTGTTGTGTTGAGAATAGTTCTGAGGCCAGGTCATGGACAAAGCAGAAGAAGATGGCTTATAGATGCCAAGTGTTTGCTTATCCAAGACTAGATGATTCTTCATCATCCCTTCCAGCTCTGACTGCTAATTCTAAGACTACTTGGAAGCTTACTTTGTGTACCTATAGCTTAACAATGATGATGATGATGATATCACAGGTACCATTTATCGAATACTTACTATGTGGAAGAAACTTATGGACAGCATCTCATTTTTTTTTTTTAATAACAAATTTATAAGGCAAGCATTATTTCCTTTGTATAGATGAAGTAGCGGGACCTTTGAAAGATGAGATACTTGTCTAAAGTCACTCACCAATGAGAGTAAAGCTGGAATCCATACCTAGTTGTATATGACTCTAAGCCGGAATTCCTATGTACTGCACTCTGCTGCCTGTTTGAGACCTTGTGGTACCTTTCTAAGACTAAAGTCTCTTCATGATTCCTTCTAGGAACAGGCAGCAATGCGTGCTACATGGAAGAGATGAGAAACATCGAGTTGGTGGAAGGGGACAAAGGGCTGATGTGCATTAATACAGAGTGGGGAGGATTTGGAGATAATGGCTGCATAAATGACATTCGGACCCAATATGACAAGGAGGTGGATGAGGGGTCCTTGAATCCTGGCAAACAGAGGTGAGAAAATGGATCTGTACATTTATGCAGGTTGTGCAGTTTATGACTTTACCAGGGGGAGGGTGCCATTTTCATATCATAGACACTATAGCTTTGTATATTTATTAGAACTCTCTATCAGATGTCAGTGAGCTGTCTTATTTGAATGAAAGCAAAATATTATGATGAGTTTCTAATAAGTAGAAAGAAGGAGTGCCTTTTTAAAATTACCATGAGATATCATAAGGGCTACCGGTAGCTTTGGAAGTGAGGCAAAGGCTGTTGAAAAGTGTATTCTCTGTGGGCCAGGTGTCACAGAGCAGGGACATGGCGACTCAGTGGGTCCTTTTGGGATGGGCATCTGGTAGGTCCAATTTAGAGGTCAACATCCTCAGCCTTTCAAGAGCTGGCTGCCAGGATGCTGACCTCTGCTATTCTGGGGTAGGGAAGTGGCTGCAGGTGAAGGGTGGGAATACTGGTTTTCAACCAGGACATTGTGCCCCGACATGGGTGACCATCACTTTGGCGGTGTATGCCAACTATTAGTCATACTAAAAATACTGAAATAAAGGAATGTTTTTTTTTTTTAAAGTACATTTTCACCTGCATTCTTGTATACCTTCTTCAGAAGGAGAGAAAGGAGTAGATAGAGATAGAGCTATCATGCTAGGAATTGATAATTAACCTGAGCCCGTCCATTAGAACAGGGGTTGGCAAACTGTTTCTGTAACAGACCAGAGAGCAAATGTTTTACTATCAGGCCATATGGTCTTTGTCATAACTAAACTCAGTGTCTTAATACATAAAATAAAGTGGATGTTGACAGAATATAGATTTACCATGGTGGGTGATATCCAAGTGGAGAAGTTGAGCAGACTGGAAATGTTACACTGTGTAGGAAGAGGCTTGGGCAAGGCAAGACTGGCCCTGGTGATTTCTCATCCTCCTTTGGCACTAGTCTTTGTTACTGGAAGGCAGGTGAGTTGTGGAAAGGGCAGCTGAACTAGAGATTGCCCCCAAAAGAAGGGAATTTATCTCTGAATCCTAAGTTGGGGACATCCAAATATTGTGGCTCTTCTTAAGGGGCAAGTTCCTTCTTAGTTTTGTGACTAAATCCACTGGAGGCTTATATTTTTTAGAATGAACGTTTAAGGGAGCAGCATATTTAATTTGCTGCCATAATTAGTCTGTGTCATGTTGGTTCCACATTAGGTCCTGACCATTTAAGAAAACACAAGTCCAGCGCATAAGTTTCTGATTCTCATTTGACCCTGCAGGCAGTGGTGTTCCAGCTCTGCATCATTGTTATTAATACTGTCATACATACCTGTGCAGAGTGCCTGGTCAGTGCCTATTGGCTACGAAGCACCTTTTCCTCTTGCTCCTTCCCTCATATTGTTCACAACCTGTAGAAAGGGGAAAGAGAGCTAACATTATTTGAGCATTCCTGGTGTGTGCAGACAGTTTAAATGTACTATCTTGTGGAGCAGAATCTCTAGTGGAACAGATTTGTATTTGTTCAAATACAAAGCAACAAGAATCTTTAGTAGAACAGATTTGTAATATAAAGCCAAGGAGAATTGGCTTTGGGGCCAGGAGAGGGACTAACTTTTGCTTAATGCCTTTACTTAATACCTTTCTCTGTTAAGGGTCCAAAGCCAAGGTGGTTCTTTCTGTTGAAGAAGGAGAGTGACACAGAAAGAGGGGATTTTCAGATTAGGGCCTTGAAGCAGATTATCCTGGGATGAAGGAGACCTTAGCTGGATCATGTTGGCCTGGGACTGAAGGAGCTAGATTTTGATGTTGGCTCCAATGTACACTTCCTCTGTTCTCTGACCTTTACTGGCTGGCAGGGTGCACAGAATGGGGAAGAATTAGACATCTAGGAGAAGAGAAGAGAGTGATTAAGGGTAAGGGTGGATTCTAGTGGGATGACTCTTTTTAAGAGGTGGGGGGACAGGTGGGAATTGAACAGGTGGAGATAGGGATGAAGTGCATTCCAAGTGACAGGCACAGGTTAAGTAATGAAGGAATCTGGGAAAGTTGTTCCAGTTGGTTATCTGGAGTTCCTGGAGGTGAGTTGTAGGTGGAAGATGGGGATATATTGAGATGTCTTCAATGCCATGTAAGAAGTTTCAGTTCATTCTAACTTTTACCTACTTTGTGATCTTGGGCAGGTTACTTAGTCTGTCTGGATTTGAGTTTCTTCAACTGTGGGAGGAGTTGGGCTAGATCTAGGAGAGAAGAGAAGTGAGACTTATTTAATTGAGTATTATAGTTGTCTGGACTGTTGTGTTGAGAATAGTTCTGAGGCCAGGTCATGGACAAAGCAGAAGAAGATGGCTTATAGATGCCAAGTGTTTGCTTATCCAAGACTAGATGATTCTTCATCATCCCTTCCAGCTCTGACTGCTAATTCTAAGACTACTTGGAAGCTTACTTTGTGTACCTATAGCTTAACAATGATGATGATGATGATATCACAGGTACCATTTATCGAATACTTACTATGTGGAAGAAACTTATGGACAGCATCTCATTTTTTTTTTTTAATAACAAATTTATAAGGCAAGCATTATTTCCTTTGTATAGATGAAGTAGCGGGACCTTTGAAAGATGAGATACTTGTCTAAAGTCACTCACCAATGAGAGTAAAGCTGGAATCCATACCTAGTTGTATATGACTCTAAGCCGGAATTCCTATGTACTGCACTCTGCTGCCTGTTTGAGACCTTGTGGTACCTTTCTAAGACTAAAGTCTCTTCATGATTCCTTCTAGGAACAGGCAGCAATGCGTGCTACATGGAAGAGATGAGAAACATCGAGTTGGTGGAAGGGGACAAAGGGCTGATGTGCATTAATACAGAGTGGGGAGGATTTGGAGATAATGGCTGCATAAATGACATTCGGACCCAATATGACAAGGAGGTGGATGAGGGGTCCTTGAATCCTGGCAAACAGAGGTGAGAAAATGGATCTGTACATTTATGCAGGTTGTGCAGTTTATGACTTTACCAGGGGGAGGGTGCCATTTTCATATCATAGACACTATAGCTTTGTATATTTATTAGAACTCTCTATCAGATGTCAGTGAGCTGTCTTATTTGAATGAAAGCAAAATATTATGATGAGTTTCTAATAAGTAGAAAGAAGGAGTGCCTTTTTAAAATTACCATGAGATATCATAAGGGCTACCGGTAGCTTTGGAAGTGAGGCAAAGGCTGTTGAAAAGTGTATTCTCTGTGGGCCAGGTGTCACAGAGCAGGGACATGGCGACTCAGTGGGTCCTTTTGGGATGGGCATCTGGTAGGTCCAATTTAGAGGTCAACATCCTCAGCCTTTCAAGAGCTGGCTGCCAGGATGCTGACCTCTGCTATTCTGGGGTAGGGAAGTGGCTGCAGGTGAAGGGTGGGAATACTGGTTTTCAACCAGGACATTGTGCCCCGACATGGGTGACCATCACTTTGGCGGTGTATGCCAACTATTAGTCATACTAAAAATACTGAAATAAAGGAATGTTTTTTTTTTTTAAAGTACATTTTCACCTGCATTCTTGTATACCTTCTTCAGAAGGAGAGAAAGGAGTAGATAGAGATAGAGCTATCATGCTAGGAATTGATAATTAACCTGAGCCCGTCCATTAGAACAGGGGTTGGCAAACTGTTTCTGTAACAGACCAGAGAGCAAATGTTTTACTATCAGGCCATATGGTCTTTGTCATAACTAAACTCAGTGTCTTAATACATAAAATAAAGTGGATGTTGACAGAATATAGATTTACCATGGTGGGTGATATCCAAGTGGAGAAGTTGAGCAGACTGGAAATGTTACACTGTGTAGGAAGAGGCTTGGGCAAGGCAAGACTGGCCCTGGTGATTTCTCATCCTCCTTTGGCACTAGTCTTTGTTACTGGAAGGCAGGTGAGTTGTGGAAAGGGCAGCTGAACTAGAGATTGCCCCCAAAAGAAGGGAATTTATCTCTGAATCCTAAGTTGGGGACATCCAAATATTGTGGCTCTTCTTAAGGGGCAAGTTCCTTCTTAGTTTTGTGACTAAATCCACTGGAGGCTTATATTTTTTAGAATGAACGTTTAAGGGAGCAGCATATTTAATTTGCTGCCATAGTTAGTCTGTGTCATGTTGGTTCCACATTAGGTCCTGACCATTTAAGAAAACACAAGTCCAGCGCATAAGTTTCTGATTCTCATTTGACCCTGCAGGCAGTGGTGTTCCAGCTCTGCATCATTGTTATTAATACTGTCATACATACCTGTGCAGAGTGCCTGGTCAGTGCCTATTGGCTACGAAGCACCTTTTCCTCTTGCTCCTTCCCTCATATTGTTCACAACCTGTAGAAAGGGGAAAGAGAGCTAACATTATTTGAGCATTCCTGGTGTGTGCAGACAGTTTAAATGTACTATCTCGTGGAGCAGAATCTCTAGTGGAACAGATTTGTATTTGTTCAAATACAAAGCAACAAGAATCTTTAGTAGAACAGATTTGTAATATAAAGCCAAGGAGAATTGGCTTTGGGGCCAGGAGAGGGACTAACTTTTGCTTAATGCCTATTGTACACCAGATGCTTCCATCTCAACAGTCTTGTGGGGTCAGTGCTTCACGCTCCCTGTTTCATAGATGATAACTCAGGTTATGCAGCGAGTATGTGGCAGAGCTGGGACCTAGCTTAGTCAACATGGCTCCAAAGCCTGGCTTTCCCACATTATGCTGTCTTAGGCATTGCATTTCTTTTGCCCTGCTGCCCATTCTGAAACACTCTGAATCAGGTAGCTAGTGGATGCCAATGGCATGTTCCACACCCTGACCCGTGATCCTTTCAGGAACCATTCACCAGCACTGATTTTCCTGCTTTCACCAAACTCATTCCTCTTCCACAAACAGATATGAGAAGATGACCAGTGGGATGTACCTGGGGGAGATCGTGCGGCAGATCCTGATCGACCTGACCAAGCAGGGTCTCCTCTTTCGCGGGCAGATTTCAGAGCGTCTCCGGACCAGGGGCATCTTTGAAACCAAGTTCCTATCCCAAATTGAAAGGTGATATGTAATCATGTTCACCTGCTCAGTGTGAGAGGCCCTGATTTGGACGTGCCGTGGTCTTGCTAGGGCTGGGCAGAGTTGGGCCAAGATCAGGCAGAGGCTTACCTCCTGGGGTTGCCCCCTCTCTCCAGCTGCATCAGGACCACAGCCCAAGGGTATGCACACAGGTGAGGGGCCAGCAGCCTGTCTGGGCCTCAAGGTCCCTAAGCTGTTACTACACAGGAGTTAGCTTAGGCTAGAAAACGATTGCCTTTTCTTCCTGAAAAGAAAATGTATCCATAATACGAAAAAAAATGGTCTTTTTAAAAAATCACTCATATGCTCACTACTAAATACAGCTGTTTTCATTTTTGCATATTATAGTCCCTTTTAAGTTCTTGAATGTTTATAAACATACTTTCGTGATTGCGATTACATTACTCATATCATTCTATATATTTTTTTATTCAGTGTTTGTTCATGGAAATTTTCACTTATAATTCTGGTTCTTATTTTTTATTATGAAAAGTTTTAGACATATGAAAAATTAGAATAGTAAAATGAACCCAATGTTGTCATCACCACCTTCAATAATGACCACTCATGGCCGAAGTCTGTATAGTCCTACTTTTTCCATTCCCAAGGTGGCTTAATTTGAAAGAAATTTTATGGCAATTCAATGATAAATATTTCAAAATATATTTCTAAAATACAAGTTATTTAAAAAATATGTAACCGTAGTACCATCATCATGCCTGAAATAGCTAATGATAAACCTTATCTCAAAATATCTTGTCAGTGTTCCCATTGCCCAAGATGTCTAAAAATAATGGTTTTTACAGTTCTGTTTGCATCATTATCCAAACAAGGTCCATTTATTGCATTTGGTCGATATGTTTGTTAAATCTCTTTTAATCAATAGAATTTCCATGACTCTCTTTTTCTCCCTTGTAATATATTTGATGAAGAAACTATCCATTTATTCTGAGTTTCTTATATTCTAAATTTTGCTGATTGCAGCACTTAGCATTTTCTTCTGTCCCTTATATTTCTTGCAAACTCATAGTTAGACCCAGATGCATTTTGGACAAGAATATTTCACAGGTGACATTGGGTTGTCTATCTGTCTCTCTTTTACGATGTTAGCTGTCATTGATGCTTCTTGTCTAGATCTATAATTTCACTAGAGATTGTAAGATGATGATAATTTAATGCTATCATTCCTTCCGCATTTATTAACTGAAATACTTCTAGAAAGAGAAACTTCCCCATATCAACTCTTCGGTGTAATTATCATTTTAAATGGCTGCATTATGTTATGTTATGTTTCTATACTATAATTTACTAAATTTCCCCTTTGGTGTAGGATATCTACCTTGTAATTTATGGATTTCTGCAATTCTGAGCAACACCATAATTATTCTTTTTGTACATAGTAATTTGCATCTTGCGAATTATTTCCTTAGGAGTATAAGCATTTGGTTAAAAGAAGCATTTCCCTATAGACACACCTTTTTTAGAAAGGTAGTTCCAGTCTCCACCACCACCAGTTATGTACAAATGTCAGCTTCACTGCTTTTCATATCAGCACTGGATGTTTGGAATTTCTCTCAACTTGCCTTCATTCATTTAATTTTCCTGGTCTTTATGGCTAGGTGCCAGCAAACCAAAAATCACTTTGGGGGGGGGGGGAAACCCTCTATAAATGAGAGCAGTGTACTTAATGAGGGAAATCAGATGGACTGTTGCAGAGCAGTTCTTGTTGTCTAAGGAGATGTAGAATCAGTAGCAGCAGCAACAGTTTTGTGTTTTTGAAGTGTTGATTAGCAAATGTTCAGTACCCTTTTTTGGTCTGGTCTTCAAGCCATAAAATTTGAAAGTTGCAAGTTAAAAGTCATCATGTTTGGCAGCTAGAGGGGTCCTCTTGCTGTGTGCGTAGGGGGGAATAGCTTCTCCCTCGTGTGCCAGAGATAAGCAGATTGTCTTATCTTTGCCCCCTTTTTTTTGACCTGAATACAAAGAAAGTTGTTCCTGGACAAAGCAAGTTGGCAGGACCTATATGCCTCCAGAAATATTTGCTTCTGCCACACAAAATATGTCTGCTTTGGATTCTTTGATTTCTACAGGCATTAAAAAAAAAAAATTATGGAGTAAAAAGAAAATCATATCCGTCTAGTGTCAATGAGGAGATGGTAGGTGCTATGTTGGCTGCGGGCCATTTCAAAGTGTGTTGTTGAATGAATGAGACAGTGATTCTCAGGGGAAGAATCCTGGATTTACAGTCTCAGAGCCTGAGCTTAAGATTCATCTCTGCCATTTAACTCATTTGTCCTGTGTGACCTGAGGCAGGTAGCTTCACCTCTCTGGACCCCAGTTTCCTTCTTTACAAGATAAATAATTGCTCTGCTGCTTAACCCCAAGGATTATTCTGAGGATCTAGTAAGGGAACATACATGAAAGAACTAGGGAAACTGTGAAGGGCTAGACTGTGGAGGGAATTTCAGGGTTTATTTTTAGACATACTAGAAAACCCCCATTTTTTTTTCTATACAGTATTATTAATTTATAAGCAAAAGGAAGAAAATGAGAATTACTAATAATCCTGTTATCATCTGAATAGATTTCCTTCTGCTCTTTTTTTTTCTGTGCAAGGATAAACATTAAAAACAAAAACAAACCAAGGTCATATGGCACATAGTATTTTATAAATTATTTTTTCACTTAATACATCATGAACATTTTTATAGCATTAAATATTCTCATGCAAACTCATCTTTAAGGTCTAAAAAGGATTTTGTTATCTGGCTCTACCCCCATTTACCTGTTGAATTGTTCTATGGCCATAGAGTTTGTTTCTCAGTTGGTGTCTCTTTGTAACACTCTTCTTCCCTAAGTATCACCTGAAACAGTCAAGGCTATAACTTCATTCATCTTGTTTAGCTTGGGAGCTCAGTAAGTTCACTGTGAGATAAGCCAGGTCTAGACTTGAGGCTAACCTGTCTCCATGATGGGTGCTTCTCTGCATGTGCTTATGGTCCTAGCAGGTTACCATTCACTAAGATGCTGATTGTACATTGTATATTCATTTCTTCGTTTTCCCATTGAATATACACAGCCCTGTGCTGTCTCCTATTGAGAACACAGTCTTACCCTCAAAGACCATGTCGTCTAGTTGGGAAGGGAAAGCACAGAATCATAAAAAGTTAAAAAGAAGGAAAGTGGGCTTCCAATTGAATGGGGCCAGAGTATTGGAAGCTGGTGTGTTCAGTGGGAGAGACTCGATTTGGTGTGAGAAGGTGTGTGTTTGAATCCCTGCTCTCTACTCTCTGTGGGCAAGTCTCTAGCACTCTGAACCTCAGATTCCTCTTCTGAAAAATAGCTACCTGCTGTGCTGGTAACTAGATCTAATAATAGCTCCTAGTGAGATAATATATAAGAGGTGCTCACACTTTATTTTTTAAAGATGATAGGACTTCCTGGAGGTGGCAGAACTTCTTAAGTCTCAGCTTCTAAGGCATTCTATTCCAACTCAACCATCGTCTGGATCATTTTCTCCTCCCTCCTTGCTAGGACATCTAGGGGCAAGGGGTGGGGTCTGTGAGCTGGTTCCAGGATTTCCTATATACCAAATCATATCATCTGCAAAAAAAAGGCGGTTTGTTTGCAGATGACATGGGCCCCAGAAACAGGTCCTGACATCCTGCTCTGCTTGCCTGCAGTGATAGGCTGGCTCTCCTCCAGGTCAGGAGGATCCTGCAGCAGCTCGGCTTGGACAGCACATGTGAGGACAGCATCGTGGTGAAGGAGGTGTGTGGAGCTGTGTCCCGTCGGGCGGCCCAGCTCTGTGGCGCTGGCATGGCTGCCATCGTGGAGAAAAAGAGGGAAGACCAGGGACTTGAGCACTTGAAGATCACTGTGGGCGTGGATGGTACCCTGTACAAGCTGCACCCTCAGTGAGTGCCTGAGAAGGGAGGGTTTGGGAGGGTGCTGAGGCTGGGTCTGGACCCAGTTGAATCTGAGAGACAAGGTTGAACCCTGGTGGCTCTGCTTTCTAGTGGTATGATGTAGGAGTATTCATCTTTTCTGAACCCCAGCTTCTTTGTCTGTAAAAGGCAGGCAGTAATAATCTCTACCTCATAGAGCTTCATGAGAATAATGTGGATTGATACATTTAAAGTACTTCACATAGTGCTCAGTAAATAAAAGTGATGATTTTTAATAAATTTTCTTCCAACATCACAGGGGAGTGATGAGAACGAATACTTTGTATGACATAGAGCATTGTCAATTGCAAGCTAGTTATAATTTTCTTAGCTCAGAATAAGTGGACAGAGGATTAAGGGCCTGTCAGGCAATGTGGGTTTGAATCCTGGCTCCACCACTTGGAACCTGGGAGGCCTAGGGCAAGTTTCTTACCCTCTTTGAGCCCCACTTCTTTATCTGTAAAATGAGGACAAAAATCATACCTGCCTTAA
>NW_011888983.1:812234-820202 GCF_000151845.1 Pteropus vampyrus
ATAGGTGTAAATCTCTGTGCCCTTGGATTAGAAAATGGTATAAAATATGACATCAAAAACATAAGCAACCAAAAAATAGATATATTGGGCTTCATTAAAATTAAAAACTTTCGTATGCCATACAAAGTGAAAAGACAGAATAGACTAAAATATTTGCAAATTATATATCTGATGAGAGACTTATATCTAGAATATATAAAGAGACTGTTAAAGTGTACAGCTGAAACTTATTGGATTTTGTTAACCAATGTCACCATAAAAATTAATTAATTAAAAAAAATAGACTATATAAAGAACACTTAAAAGAACAATAAGAACAAGGAAGCCAATTAACAAATGGACAAAGGATTTTTTTTTTTATTGGACAAAGGATTTAAATAGATGTTTCTCCAAAGAAGATTCTAGCAATGGCCAATAAGCACACTGACAGATGCTCAATATTATTAGTCACTAGGAAAATGCAAATGTAAACCATAAGATACCATTTCACACCCACTAGGATGACTATAATAAAAAAGACAGACAATAACAAGTGCTGATCAGGATGTGACAAAATTGGAGCCCTCATACACTGTTGGTGGAAAACAGTCTGGCAGTTCCTAAAAAGGATAAGCAGAGAGTTACCATATGACCCAGCACTTCCATTCCTAGGTTTACTGAAGAGAATCGAAAATACCTTCACACAAAAACTCTTGGTGATGTTCATAGCAGCATTATTCATAATAGCCACTAGAGGAAACAATCTAAATATCCATCAACTGATGGATGAATAAACAAAATGTGGGATATCCATACAATGGAATATTACTCATAAAAAGAGATAAGGAACTGACACATACTACAGCTTTGACAAACCTCGGAAAACATTGTTAAGTGAAAGAAGCCAGACACAAACAGCCACATATTATAGGATCCTATTTTATTAAATTTCCAGAATTGGCCAATCTATAGAAATAGAAAATAGATTAGTGATTGTTGAGGGCTTCTAGCGGTTGGTGTGAATAGAGAGTGACTAGTAAGGGGTACGGGTTTCATTTTTAGGATGATAAAAAAGTTCTGGGTTTAGACAGCGGTGATGGTTGTACAACTTGTGAATACATTAAAAAACCACTGAATTGTACACTTAAAAAAAAAAAAAGGCATGATTGAGCAGTAACTACCAAGCCACTTTCTCCTTTTTCCTGGGAAGTTTGAGGCTAACCACTGTTACTGTGCCTCCAATAAGATCTTAGACATTCTCCTCCCACTTAACCAGCAGAGCCCCAAGGGGCTTCAGTAGTTGGCCAGTCCCCCACTGGTTGTGTGTTAGAGTTGGGTTCAGAACCTGCTCTGGCAGGCTGGCCCTCAGAGATGACCACCATCTGTACCATCTCACGAGCCCAGGCTCCCAGGACCTGAGGTTTCTGGTAAACACATTATGATCCTACATACTGGCCTGGTAACTGACTTCCAGATGCCAATTCAAATGAATTTGATGTCTCAAAAGATAGTTGAGACAGGCCAAGTATCATTGTGATTAAGACTCTGTGCTTTGAGGTAAATTAATAGAGAGAGAGTTAGATAAATAGTTGAATGGATAAAGCAAATAAGGCAAAATTTTAACTTTGGTGAGGCTAGGCAAGTGCATAGGTGTTCACTGAATTATTCTCTCAACTTTTCTGTAGGTTCGTAAATTTTGAAAATAAAAATTTTGGGAAAATTTGAACAAAAAAAGTGAGGTTTGGAAAAAGAGGCATGGTTCGAATCCTCATAAACTTATTAGTTGTACAAATTTGGACAAGTTCTTAACTTTTGAGCATCGATTTATTCATGCAGTAAAGACAGTAATAATTATTTTCAAACTTTGTTTATTATACTTCGATGTTTGCATGGGAAACACCTAGAATAGTCTCTGGCATTAGCAGTTGCTCAATAAAAGGTTATATTAAAACAACTATTTAAGAAGCTGTGTAAGCTGTTCTAGAGCCTTGAGAAACAAGCTGGAAGGAACAAACTAGATTGACATCAATTATGAATATGCTGATTCCATGTATAAGTTCCGATGATGCTTTTTTTTTCTTGTTCATAGCTTTTCTTGGATATTGCAAGAAACTGTGAAAGAACTAGCCCCTCGATGTGATGTGACTTTCATGCTGTCAGAAGATGGGAGTGGAAAGGGAGCAGCTCTGATCACTGCTGTAGCCAAGAGGTTACAGCAGGCACCGAAAGGGAAATAGGAACCCCTCAGGGTTGGGCCCGATGCACCTCGGACACCGACCAGCCTTTCCTCTGGCAGATAAGTTGGTCAGGGACCAACAGGCAAGCTTCCGGTTAACTTCACCTTCTGGATGGCCGAAAGAGAACCCCAGGTTCTCTGGTATTTGTAGCATTTTGTTACTACTGGTTTTCAAAGGCAGTAAATGATATCGTTATTTGGCATATTTGAGTCCACGATGGGCCAACTTGTAAAATTAAAGGATGTGGCTCGAGAGCTCCCCTCTCAGCAGATTTTTCAGTTAAGGGCTGACCTGTCAGTTCTCAATGGCTTTGGGTCTTGTGGCTGCTGGACTTGGCAATTATATGTACAGTCTGCCCATGTGGCCTGTCTGGCTGAGCTCCCACTTGTGTGCTTCAGCCATCGCTGTAGTAGATCGAGCCCTCTACTACACACTCAAAGCGGCTAGGGACTCATGTAATAAACTGGAGATTTAATCTAACTTGTTCTTAACTTGTCATGTTGACTTCAGATGTGAAGAGAGAACAAAGACTTTGGAGTAATCAGCCCCAGGATGAAGAAGGATTGATTGCCAGGGAGCCTTGTAGGAAGCTTTTCATGCTCAAAGAGAGTTATGTCAGCACCCTGTAGTTTTGTTTCTCGATATGCATGTGTTATTCTCAGGGTTGCTGTTTGGGGTACCTGTTTTTCATTTTACACGTGGTTTGTGTCACTGTTGTTTATAGTTGTTTAAAGGGCTGTCGAGTAAATGAAATCCACTAAATGAATAAAAATATTTGATTTCCCAAGAATCTTTGCATGAAGTATTAATATTTCACCTGGGAGGCTCACTTGGTAACTTTATGCTCGCTAGTAGAATAAAGGGCTAGTAGAATAGAGTCAGAAGTTGCTGAGAGCATCTCTCCAGTCCAAATTTCCTGCCAATAAGGAGAAATATATGGAATATCTTCTACAATATCTTTAACAGATTATCCAAATTTCATTTGAATGAATACTTCCAGTGACTTTATCCCATGATCCCACAGTCTAAAAGGATGAGGGAGAGGCCCACCTGGGCTGGGGACAAATG
The DNA here is from genome assembly GCF_000151845.1 of Pteropus vampyrus. Classification (NCBI taxonomy): domain Eukaryota; kingdom Metazoa; phylum Chordata; class Mammalia; order Chiroptera; family Pteropodidae; genus Pteropus; species Pteropus vampyrus. Next base: position 815,519 of record NW_011888983.1, read on the forward strand.
AGGGAGTTGAGGTTCTCATACATTCAGTAAACATGTATGAGAATACTGCTGTGAGTGAGTCCTAGATTTACCAAAATGAACTTTTTTGTATTTTAAGATTATACCTCTTTGGAGAGAGGTTTATGGATTTATTAAATTTATCTCTTTGTATTTTGAGGTTATGCCTCTCTGAGGAGCTGTTTCACCTGATCAGATTTTGTCTTAGTAAATCCCAAACATCGTTGTTTTTGTTATCTTTCCCTAGTCCTCCCATTCCTTGGTAAGACACCTCCAGCTCCCTGTGTCTCTTTCCCCTGGTTCTGCTGGAGGTTCCTCCCTTTGCCAGCTGCCTGGACAGATGATCTGGCCCAGAGATACGGGTAGTTGCACCACCATGTTCTCCCATGACCTGCTTTCTCAGCACATTTGGCAAAATGAGGAGGTTGCCTAGCCTACTTAACTTTCAGTTCTGGTCTCTCACAAGAAGAATACGCCCCAAGGTATCCAGGCAACCTTGCATTCTGACCAACTGATAGCATCACAGAATCCTTGAACTATAATGGAACTGCAGAGAGGACAGACTCTTGCTGTCTTTGGACAGGTTGACCCCTGAAACACCTGGGGTGATGGAAGGCTAACATCTCAAAGTTTACTAGACAAGATCAGCAGCCACACAACAAGGTAATCATTCCTCATGCAAACTCCACAGACTTTTCCTGTTGGGAAGAGCACTGTCATTTACATCTTCATCTGCATTTAGTCCTGTGGTTACTTTCTCTCTGTAACTTTTTGGCTAGAAAGAGCTGACAAACATAGATTTAAGAACTACATTTTCCCCACGACTCGGACTCTGTGGAACAAATTACCACATTCTCATTTGTCTGTCTTCAGAAATCTTGTTTTCTCTTCCCGTCAGCTGATTGGGTGCTCCATAAAAATAAAGGCATAGGTCTCATTTTTTCTATTACCCACAGATCCTACCACAGTGGCTGGCATTGAGTAGCTATTGGACAGTTCTCTAATTGAATGACTGACTGACTGAATGAATGCTCAAACAAGCACATGAGTGTATTATTGCTCTTCTTTAAATCTCTCCATTCTTCTACCTCACCCAATGGGACTTTAGCCTTATACACACTAGATACTCTATAAATGACAGTTGAATGAATGCCAAGTCCTGTTCTAGGCACTGAGGACCCAAAGAAATACAGACACTATTTCTGCTTTGTAAGAACTCAGGCTAGCAAGGAAGGAAAGATATATAAAATATTTGCAATACAACATGGTAATCAGGAACAAGATGAAGACACAATTCCTAACCATGTCCTGCATCCTTTTGATCAGGAGCTCTCACCCTGTGTGTGTGTGTGTATGTGTGTGTGTGTGTACGCATGCACACATGTTCGTGTGTGCATATACATCATAAACCGTTTTGGAAATTATGTGAAACCTATGGATCTTCTCACAGAATAATGTTTTTAAATGCATAAAATGCATAGGATTACAAAGGAAGCCAATGGTATTGAATTACGGTTATTAGAATATTAAAGTGATATAGTAATATATATGCTTAGTTTGTAATGCATTCTATGACAAGGTTCAGTAAGAACCTAATATAACCATAATTTTGAAGTTCTGATATATAAAAACAGATTTTTTGAGACATTTGCAACAACACAGATATGAAAACGTCTGTGATTTCACCTGAAGACAAAGTCACAGTTGCTGTGGCACTATTGTTGCCCAAATTCATAATCAAAGGAGATGCTAAATTTCAATTAGAGATGAATGAAAGTAAAAGTATAACTTTTTCCCAAAGATGTTTATAGGCTCCACCCAAGGAGGGGTTTCCCCTTGGGGCCCAGGTTAATAACCCCTGATCGAAATGTCCTAATAGACTTGACACTTTAGGGATAGCAACTTAGATGGCAGAGAGCCAGTGTGGTTTGTACTTAGAAGAATTGAGCATACTTCCTGAGCCTCATGTGAGAAAGGACAGTAATATAAGAGCCTAACAAAGTTTTGTGAACTACACAAGCTACACATATAGACATGTGGATAAGCTATAAGCCACGTGCGCATATGTAAGGTGGTCATGTTACAGTTGTTGCTGTTGTTAGGGGACCCATCTTATCACTAGTATGAGCAACTTGAACGTCAACATTGAGATCCTTCCAAGACTATTTTCCAGACGTGTGAATGGCTAATGAATGCCAATTAGGGGGAATGAATTTCTCATACCCACTTTCCTCCAACCCGCTGTCTTGATATTTCCTCTCTTGCTGTTTCACAGTTGAAACTCCTGGTGAACCAAATTTTCTTAGAGGAAGGAGAGGTCTTGAGAGAAGTTGCATAATAATAGAGAGATTTGGTAGCTCATATTTGGAATGAACTAGGAGGAGCAATTAGAGTAGAAGAGTTGAATTCTTTTCTGGTCCAGCCAGGGAAAAAATGAAGCTGGGGAGAAAGTGAAGTACCTTAAAATCTTTGTTGTTGTTGTTGTTGTTGTTGTTGTTTTAAAATATGAGAAAGAAAAAGATAGAGAGAAAGGTAGGTCATTGGCAATGGTTTGGGGGATTGGCCTGAAGAGCAGGGATGCCCTAACACTACAAGGACAATTCCAGGGGCTGTCATTCACATCATAGCCTATATGTGGCTCAGTTTCTATTGAGTCACTGCTAGGGTAGGTAGCATGGTCTAGAGCAGGCTTTCTCAAAGTATGTTCTAAGATAAAGTAGATGTTCCCAAGTTTAATTCTCAAATAAAATGGTTCACTTCTCCATCCCACATACTGTAGAAAGGCCTATCTCCCACCCTAATATTTCAACAATTCCTGAAGAAAATGCTATGTCCTCCAGGTACTCCTCTAATTCCTGCTCCAGCTGGCTTCTCACTCATCTCAACTGCTCTCAAAATTGCTGCAGCTGCTGCCTCACTCTCTCTGTTTTGGCTGATGTATAGAACGGTCCCTTCCTCTTTGATTCCCCAAAACACCATTAACTCAAGGTCAATATCTGGAACAGACTTAATTGTTTTCCTTCTTCTGTGACATTCTTTGTTCATGGCTTTTGCCTGTTTTTAGATTGAGCTATTTATTCCTTTTTTGTTGAATTATAGGAGTTCTTTATATATTATGGATCCAGTCCTTTGTCAAATTTAGGCATTTCAAATATCTTCTCATTTATAGTTCATGTTTTCATTTTCTTTAAGGTTTTGATTAACACAGTTCTTAATTTAATATTGTCGACATTCTCGATCTTTTTTAAAAAGTAAGCATTTCGTGTGTGTGTGTCTTGTTTAACCAACCTTCCTTACCCTCAAGGTCAGAAAGATTTTAACAGTATTGTCTTCTAAAAATTTTTAGTTTTGTTATTGATATTTAGTTCTTAGTCCAGTGGAGATGATTTTTATCTGTGGTTTGAGTTAGAAACCAATTTCATTCCCCCGCATATAGATACTTTTGCAAGCTGTTTCCTAAACAGTCCCTCCTTTTTCCACTGATGACATGACAGCTTACTAAATTCCACAAAAAACAAAAGCAAACCCTATTGGTAATTGTATTGATGTTGCATTGCATTTGTAGATTGATTTGGTGGGGGTTGGGGGGCAATGATCTCTTTGAGAAGTTTTTTCTTCCCAGCCTTTAACATGGGATGTCTCGCCATTGATTTAGGTCTTCTTTAATGTTTTCCATTAAAAAAAAAAAAAGATCTTTTTTCATTTTGTCTGTTTGATCTAACAACAGACAGAAGTGTGTTTAAATGTCCTCTTAAAATGTGTTAAAATCTCCTCTAAACTTTTCTGTTTTTTCCTTTCTTCCCTTTTTTGGGGGACTGGGGGTGGTAGCTTGATAGATATATCTTCTCCCACAGAAGGCAAGTATTTTAGCATGATCCCATGGACTTTGGTCTCTCCTAACCCTATAGAGCATCATGTTGACATTGTCTACAATTTTACTTCTGTGTTATTATATATAAACTTTCACTTATTTGACTATTTTCTCCAAAAGTCTTTTCAAGGAGAGCCTTTATTGGCAAACTGAGTATTTATATACCTGAAAATATTATTATACCCTTGTATTTGAGTGATAATTTGGTTGGATATAAAATTCTGGATTCAAGAATCTTTTCCTTAAACTCATTAGATATATTACTTCATTGTTTTCTTACCTCATTGTCGCCGTTGAGAAGCATAATGTCATCCTGATTCTTGTTCCTTTTTGGGTGGTCTGCCATCTCTAGAAGCCTTTAGAATTTTCTTTGTTTTGTTCATGATATTTTATAATGTGGGGTGGATTTTCCCTTATACCTCTTGTTTGGTACACTACGCTTCTTTCAATTTTGAGGTCATTTGTTTTTACTTCAAATGCTTTCTATTTTTCTTTTTATTTTTCTCTATTTCTATAACTCCTGTTATCCAGAGATTAACACTTCTATTTCTATCCCCCACACTGTTTAACTTTTCTATTTCTTTTTCTCTCCACACTGCTTACTGTGAGAGTTCCTAAATTTGATCTTCCAATTTAGCAATTCATTCTTTAGCTGTATCCATTCTAATAGATGTATCCATCCATTATGTTTTTGCCTTTTACTTTCCTAACAGTGTATTTCAAAGAGAAAATGTTTTTAATTTTGATGAAGTCTAATTTATTATTTTTTTCTTTAATGGCTTGTGTTTTTTGCATTCTACCTAGAAAGAGATAATT
>NW_011888983.1:820472-834808 GCF_000151845.1 Pteropus vampyrus
AATTTATAAGTCACCCAAGGATTACCCACTATTCTCTCTTGGAATGTGTATTGGGTCAGAGCCTAAGGCTAGGCCTTAGTGAGTCAGTCCCAGTAAGTTCATTCTGAGAGAGGTAGAGCTCTAGGATGGAGAGTCTTGGGCCCCTCAAATCCACAGTTAAACATTCCTGTTAGTCCTGGGTATTTCCCTTGGTCAGAGTTTTAGGGATTGGCCTTTAGTCTCTTAGGGAGAAGCACTCTCTGGAGGAAACATCTCACTGGATTATCATCTACCAGACCTTGGGATGGGTGAGCGATGCCAGAGGCTAGTCAGGCCTCATCTGCTTTCCTAGCTCTTTACCTAAGTCAGACTTATGCTTAATGTTAGTCCATGGACCCCTGTACTGAGGTCTGAAATATTCTTGCCCCTATTGAAGGGGCAGAGGTGTTATCTCAGGTTATATGCAGAAAGAGGCAGGAACAGATTTTCAATAACTCGTGTTATTTATTATGTTATTCTCTAAACTACATCATTTTTCACCTACAAAAACAGCCATTTCATATTGCCCAATTGACACACATAGATATAGTTGTTTTTGTTTGTGACGGTGGTAATAAAATGGAATTCTATTCTATACATTACTCTGTTCCTAGCTTTTTTGGTTTAACAATGTTGACATAAGAAATGTTTAAACCTGTAGAGAATTTTTATAAGAGTTTATTTGAGCCAAACTGATGACATAAGCTAGAGAGCAAGGTCTCAAAGCCTCCAGAGAATAACCATTTTGCAGCTTCTTTTATGCATTTGAAATTAAGGAGGGGACATATGGAAGATTGGAGAAAACAAGATAAGGATTGGATTACAGGATAGTTAACAAGATTATGTGTTCTCTTGAGGGTTAATACCCTCTTGGAAGGGTGTTGCTTCTGGTATTTCAAAAGTGTGTTAACCTAGATGCACAAAATCAATGGACAGGGCTGGCTGGCTTAAAGCCTTTCACTAAGAAAGTTGTAGGCCTGGGGTGTGACTACCCACCATGACCTGACCAGTTAGGAATTTATGATCAGATTACCCTGTGAGATTGCTTTCCACAGAACGCTTTTTTTTTTTTTTTTTTACCCACAATCATTATGATTTACATCATCTTTTGTTTCTTTATAACTTCTTATAAGCCTAAATCAAATGTTATTCACAAAGTATCCCAGTGCTGATAAAAAGTTTGCTTTATAGTGAAACTGTGGAAGGACAGAAGACGGGGCTGGGCACAAAAATAAATATGATGGTGGGATTAGGGCTGAGGGGGCAGAGAAAAGGAGATTGACATTTCCCAGGGAAACTGACAGGTTAGCCAGCATCCCAGGTCATATTCATGTTCTCAAAACTACCCCACATTTCCTCTGACACCTAAAGCACTTACTATAAAGTACTTAACTGCTCACATTATGGCTGTTTGGCTCGCTTATCATGGGTATACGTGTGTTTAATCTGTGTTTTGTCTATCAGCTCTTTGAGGGATTCATAGTTGTACTCTACCTCTCACATCTGCCCCCCCACCCACCTCCTATTACCCATACCCTTTGCCTGCTGTGTCTGGTACATAGAAGGCAGCACTCACTGGAGCAAACTGGAAATCTCTCTCTCCTCTCAAAAAGAACTAGAGGTATGTGGTTAGTCTCTGGGCCTCAGATTCTAGTCTATCTAGATTTCTGAGTCTGCCTGTGAGGTCAGGGAATTCTCCTGGGGCAAGGACAGGGTGGATTGTCCTGAGACTGAAGCTTGGATCAGAACTATTGGACGGCGTCTGAAGTTTTGCACAAAGGAGAATTGACTTGTAGATCAGCTGGGAGGTTATTGTGATAGCCCTGATGCCCTGTGCCTCCAGTGGACTGGAACCCTGTGGGAGCACATAGCTGGCATTTTTTTGCTTGAGATTAGGAAGTCTTTGCTTCCTCTGTGAAGAGGCTTGAATTCAATGGACTGTTGTGGTAAAAATGAAAGATTTGGCTCCAGTTGTTACAAGGTGGTGGGCAGATGAGCTCTCTCTCTGTTGGTGGAAAGCCAGTTAAAGAACATGTGGTCACATTTTTGTCTGACATCATCAAGAACATAGAGAAGTTGTGATTCCAGCCTCAGAGGAGTGAGCTTTTATCTCTCTGTGACTCTCTAAAGCCATCTTTACAGCAAGAAGTGTCACAGCCTCAGTTCATAGTAAGTTTCTTTTGATGATTTGATTTGGTTGATTAGGTTCCCTGTTATCACTCAAGGGCTGATGTCATTTCCAAATGTGGTGTCTCCAAGAGCCTTCCCAGACCTGGTGGACACTGACTGATTGTGAGATGAGGAGGCTGAGAGGCATGTTCCTGTGTTGCATTTCTTCCTGGTCTTCAATCTGGCGCTCTTGGAAATGGGCTAATCATCTTTCTTCGTGTTGAGAGAGGATGGTGGGAGAGCATAAGAATACAAATTAGAATGAGAATTTAAACTGCTCTTTTATACTTTGCTTCATTTTATTTTCTCTGAGTTGAGTCTTTTTTTTAGCATGTTCTTTGGAGTAGAACTTGTCTAAGGTTGACTTTAGTTTTTCAATTGAAGAAGAAATTGAGTATTGCCCAATTGCAGGTAGACTAAGGAGGGTAGACTGGGATTAGATATGCAGAATGGTCGGATAAATGTGTGCATAAACATACAGTCTGTTGGATGACACAAGAAACATGTTCTGAGGGTTGTTTCCTTCAGGAGCTAAGTAGATCTTGTGTTGTGAAGTAGTTAATACAGATGAAAAGCATTGACAGTTTAAATAGAATCTAACAAAATATCCTCCTCACCAGCCAAACCATGAAAGCAGGACTTAATAGAAACCATGTAGGAGAGGTGTCAGTGAGCCAGAGAGGCTTGGGTCAGAGTTAGGATCAGATCCTTGTGACCTTGACTTAACTTTCTTCAGAGTGTGAACTAATTTGCAAAGCCGCCCGCATGTCAGCAGGCCCAGCTGAAGGGCACATGTGCTTGAAATTTCTATGACCTTCACCTTGCTTTAATAAAAGCATTTAAAAGTCCAGGGTCTTCTCTTATACTTTGGTTGGTCAGTGATTGTCTCTTCACGAGGAACCGTAGATAAGTGTGATTGTCACCCTTGGAGGTTGTGGGGAAGGAGGAAGGTTTTTCTTCAAGAATCCTGAGAACCAAAGCCAGTGGAAGGAAATCAGAGGAAGGCAGATTTCTTAGACATAACCGGCCAACACTGGAAAAGGCTGCTTTGAAGGGCAAGATACTACCTACTGGGTCTTGTTTTCGATGGGGGTGGGAATGGAATATTATGTGCTTAGTTCCTTTCAGCGCTTAAAAAATATGCTTTTAGCTCCTAGAGTCTCAACCCTTGAGCAATTAATCTCTGAATTGTTTAAATCATTGTATTTTTAAAAATATTTTTTTATTATTTATGCCTACAGCACCTGGTCCTCCTAGGTGGTCTCTCATCCAAGTGCTAACCAGGCCCGACCCTGCTTAGGTTCCAAGATCAGACATTGGGCTTGTTCAGGGTGGCATGACCATAGACCATGGACTGTGGCTCCATTGGGGCACGAATCCAGGACCTTCTGTGTGTAAAGCAGATGTGCTAACTGCTACATTATGGAACCACATCCCTAAAATCATTGTATTTTATCCCCCATCCCGTCAAATAACTTGTCCCATGTCTCTCTACAGCTGCAGACCCCTATTAGGCCTTCTCTCAGAATGGGATCTGTGAATTTCTCTTCCATGTGGAGAACAAGAGAGAATGGGAGAGCACCAGGATCATTTTTATTATATTTTTGATGAGTGAATTCACTTGACTATAGGAATCTAGAATATGTCTCTCAACTTTAGCTGGTCGCAGAATGTTCAGGAGGGCTTGATAAGCCCATATTGTTGGCTTCACCCCAAAGTTTGCAGTTTGGTAGGTCTAGGGTGGGGCCTGAGAATGTGCATTTGTAACAAATTCCCAGGTAATGCTTTCGTCATTGTCAGGGACCACACTTTGAGAACCATTGCCTAGAGGATAGAGACTCAAGCCAGCCCACTTTCAGTATGGCCCAAATTTCTGGAGGTGGCAAATTAATATATATTAGGGCACATCCTCCTCCTTTCCCAATACTTCCTCCTCTTTTATCCAGGCTCATTTGTCCCTGCTTTAGGTGCCTCCAAAGAAAACACTGACTCAGAACAGTGCATCCCAGATCCAAAGTCACTTCCTCTAGGAAACCTTCCATGAACCCCCAGGATTAGATGTCATGGCTCCCTATACTTTATGATAATTATCACACACAATTCAGTTCATAATTGTTAATTCATGTAATTTCTTAATTCATATCTCCCTCCCCCAGAGACTGTAAGCTCCACAAGGGTAGGATTTAAGAACAGTAGAACAGAGGTGAGGTGGTTGGGTGGGGGAATGGTGGTGGGTCACCCCAGGACTGTGGAAGAGAGTGGAAGAACAGGGATTTTTGTCCTTAGAGAAGCACCTTAGGAAGTGGGGAGGAAGAAAGGAGGTGGCCTGGGACATTCACTGGGACGTTTGGCTCAGGTCTACCCCAGCTGTCTAGCAACTTCCCTATTTTTTTTCTACCAACTTGGGCATTTCATTTCTCCAGATTTTAAAACCTGGGTTGGTGTTACTAGCTCTGAGCTACTTGTTACCTCTAAGCCTCAGCTACTGCACCCATAAAATAAAGGGCTAAAGCCATAAGATGGGAGAGAACCGAGTTCAAAACCTGACTCTGCTACTGCTGCATTTCCATGAGCGTGTGACTTGGCTTTGCTAAACTTTGGCCTCCCTGGGCAAAAGGAAATGGTTTCTACTTTCTGAGGCTGGGAATCTTCCGGAGCCCATGTGCGGGAATTTTTTAGTACAGTGCCTGGCACACGTGAGGGCTCAATGCACACGAGCTACCATTGTCATCATCATCTTTATTATCCTCTTCACCATTATCACCATATCTGTCCTCCCCCCAATCCAAAGTTTCTATGAGGTCCCAGTGGGACAAAGAACTTCATAACGCTAAAGCATTGTCTGAATTCAAGGGCATCCAAGTGCCCCACACCTGCCAACAAAATTGCAATAACATACTCTCTTCTGGAAACTCAAGACCTGTGCCCTTCCTTCACAGGATGCCAGCGCAGGCTCTCCCCTTTCCAGTCCTTTGGTGGCTCTTGATATAAAAAATGCATCTTTTGTCCCTTTCTGTTCTCAGGACTCCAACTAACCAACTAAAGAATTGTTAACTCAGAGCATTGTTCCTGAGGAAGAAAAGACCCAAGACACCCACCAACATCTGCTTTGTGCCAAGAATCTACAGTTGGGTTGCAAGGATAGCACATTGGGAAAATGAGAGTGAGACCAAGTAAGGAGCCAGCCGAGGTGTCTCAAGTCATCTCAAGGTTAGTGAGTGGGTGGCTAAGCCACAGCGATGTTCCTCCTCCCTGAGCCAGATCCTCCCTGGCCTTTTGCATTAGATAGCTTCTTGTCCTCTGTAAAATAAGATGAATGAAGAGATACCCAAGTCACATGATCTCAAAAGGTGGATCCTGGAGTTTAAACCCACTTATTTTACTGACGAGGCCTGGAGATGAACAAACACTTTCCCAGGGTTACACAGTGATTTGGAACTGGACAAAGACTCACTCCAGTTAGGTCCTTTTCATTTAATCGAATTTTATTTTATTTTATTATTAGTTTCAAGTATACGGTACATTAGTTAGACATTTATATAGTTTATGAAACGATCTCCCTGATTACTCTTTTTCTCCTTTGGCTCTACACACAGCTATCAATTAGGTCCTTTTGTTTAAAGTAACTAGGCTAATGTTTAGAGTGATTTTTTTTTAAAGGCAAATTTTGTGCTAGTATTTATCATAGTTTGATAAGTTGTAAAAGGCCTCTTTTCTCTCATTACTTATTTCCCCTTCTCTATTAACCTTGGTGTCCGAATTGATGCTATGCTGTTGAGTGAGAGAGTAGTACAGTGATTGAGAGTACCAGAGCTGGAGCCAGCCTGATTTCAAATCTCAGCTTTGCTACTCACCAGCTGTACGACTTTGGAAAGTTACTTGACCTCTTCGAGTGTCAGTTTCTTTATCTGTAAAATGGGATGATATTACTTATGGAGAGGTTCTTATAAATTAATGCCTTGAGTTTTAGTAGTGCCTGACAAATAATAAGCACTCGATAAATGCTCGTTATAATTACCTCCAAGTGAGTTGCTTAAGGCGTGGTCTCCAACATTTTTGGCACCAGGAACCGGTGCTTCTATGAGAATCTAATGCCTGATGATCTGAGGTGGAGCTGAGGTGGTGATGCTAGCTCTGGGGAGTGGCTGCAAATACAGATGAAGCTTTGCTTGCCCGCCTGTTGCTCACCTCCTGCTGTATGGTCTGGTTCCTAACAGGCCATGGACCAGTACTGGCCTATGGCCCAAGGGCTGGGGACCCCTGGCTTAAGGGAAAGATTGGAAGTTGATTGATTAGGGAGTGCATGCTCTCTGAAAAAGACACTAAACCAGTACAAATAAAGCATAGCTGGAAATGAACAAGGAGTCCAGCCATTAGCAGATGCAAATGAATTTTAGATATTTCTGTTATTAAAATGCTGGACATCAGGATCTCTAAATTTAGGTAAATGACACGAGAAATGAAGAATCTATTTTGTAATTGTGTTATGATGGTGCCTGTGCCAGCTTTTGGGGGAAGGACGGCACTTGGTTTATACAGATGCTTTAGATTTGGAGGAGAGTTCTCTAGAGATCTGTGTCCCAGAGAGAGGACCAATGGGCTCCCAGGGTAATGGAGTGACAGGGGAATGCAAACTCCCAACATAAAGTAGGGTGTGCAAAATGGAACTGTGGTGGGCCAGTGGAAATGCCACCAATTTCTATATAAATTCTAGACCAAGCAATTTTTTGAGAAAAAGCAAAGCTGCTTTAAATGACCTTCAAAGTGCTCTGGGCCAGTCTGGAGGGCTCCTTTTTCCCCTCTACTCCTGTCTCCTGGGTAACGGCAGATAGTGAGCTACGGAAGAAGGGGATGATAGCTCAATCTTCTCTTGTTATACAATGGATCCATGGGGACATTAAGAAATAAGTGCCAGTGGGAAAGATGTAAAATTTATTCTCTGTAAGGTTGCTTTGGTGATCCAGAATAGTGTTTGAACTAGACTTGGGAAGCTGGCTGGGTATCAGAAAAGAAGGCGAGAATGCATGTGGACTTTGTTGATGAACTGCTTTGAATACTAGTGAGTAGCAGGGCTTCTGTAGTCTCTCCTTGAAGAGGGAGCATGTGGTTCACCCCACTCCAGCATTCTGGAGCCGAGGCTCCAGAAGGAATGGATGACATTACGCAGAGTCTGGAGGAGAGACAGCATGTGCAATGGGGGTGGGGGGGGCGCGGTGGGGGAAAAGGACTCTGGAGTCCATAAGATCTGAGCCCATGTTTGTCTACTCATGTTCTGCTGTGTGACCTTGGGCAAGTTCCAGTGCCCCTCTGGATGTCAGCATCCTCATCTATAAAATAGGATCATAGTAACCCCTTTGTAATGGTGTTACCAGGATCAAATGAGAAAATGTACAAGAAACTCAATGCACAGTTAGTGCTCTGTGTGACTGTAACTCTTACTTCTTGTGGCATTATTAATGATTAGTGTGCAACAAAGTCTCATTACTGCCAGCTTCCATTCAGGTCATGCTAATAGCTCCCTTCAGGGATAAAAGTAGTTGTGTGTGATCTTCACAATGATCCTGTGAGATAGAAAGGAGAGTGATTGTTATCAAATGACATTGAGGCTTGGTGGGTTAAGCATCATCCCTGAGAACATCTATGTAACGAGTGGTGGACCCGGGCCTAGATGGAATACTACTCAGACAAATAAAAGAAAATCTTGCTATTTAAAACATGGATGAATCTTGAGAGTATTATGCTAAGTGAAATAAGTCAGGAGAAAGACAAATACCATATGATTTCATTCATGTGGAATCTGAAAAACAAGAAAAAACAGAAACAAACTCACAGATATAAAGAACGAATTAGTGGTTACAAGAGAAAAGGGGGCAAGGGGGCCAAATGGGTGAGGGGGTCACCTCTGTGGTAATGGATGGTGACTAGACTTTTGGTGGAGATCACTTCGTAGTGTATACAGATGTCAAATTATAATGTTGTACACCTGAAACTTATATAATGTTTTATATCAATTTTACCTAAATAAAAAAAAAAAAAAAGGAAGAAAGAAAAAGAAAAAGAAAGAAAGAAAAGGGCTTATTATGAATAACAAGATACTTCTTTCACCTTTATCATGCTGGAATTATTTTAGGAACTGGAGCTATGTAAGGACAAAATAATAATATAATATAATACATATAGATATATAACAATGATAAGTAATAATATTTATTACAATAAAAGATTCTCTCATTGCTTTTATCACTTAGCAAATCACAAGGATTTTAGGAGCTGTGTGCTAGGAATGGGAACAAAGACCAAATATGTATTTCTCATTATAAATCACAGTATCAGAGTGGTTCCACATCTCTGAGCCAGCTGGTCTCAGGCTCACTTCTGCATCTCTGTCAGCTCCCTGGTTGGCTGGGGGCTGGCTGGCCTAAGATGTTCAGCTGAGATGGCTCATTTCTGCCCCATTGTACTTCTTATCATCCAGCAGGCTATCTGGGGCTTCTTCCCATGGCAGCAGTGGCAAAGGTCCCAAGAACAGCAAGAGAGAGAGTAAGCCCCCCATGCATAAGCACTTTTCTAGTTTTTCTTGTGACACATTTGCTGTTGTCCAAATGGCCAAAGCAAGTCATTGGCCAAACTCAGGTCATTGTGGGTAGGAACTACCCAAGGGAATGGATACAGAGAGGCATGTCCATGGTTGCAACTTCTATCATGTGTGCAGTGAGCAGAGGAGAAGGTGAGTGCCAGGGCTCCAATCTTTATCCAAGCCAGGATTCTGGGCCATGAGCCAATGGCTGGTGTTCTTACTCTGACGAGCCTTCTCGGGTTCCCAAATATATACAATTCATAATGTAGTTCCCCACTCTTCTCCCATCACAATGCACTATATTGTTCTTTAATCGTTATAAGCTCTGCAAGGGCAGGGACTATGTCTGTCTTAACCACGGTAACACTCCTAACATCTAATACTGAGATTGGCATGCAGCTGGTATCAAATAAATACTTATTAAATGGACATTTATATAAATTCTCCTTTGAGAATTACAGAGGTGTTTTTTCATGCTTCATAGCAACCTGATATCTTCACCTGAGCTTCTCAGGGTTAGAATCATCTCTTACTCACCATCAGTCGATAAGTGTAGATAAATTAAAACACAGCTCTAATAATAATAATAGCTATTTATTTAGTACTTATAGTTGTCACTTATTAAGTACTTACTGTATGCCAGGATCTCAATCTGTATTACTTTATCTGCAACACCCATCAAGAGTGTTCCAAGATTCTACTAAACCTGCAGATTCAAAGACTGCTGCAGGCCGCATTTGGCCCCAGCCTGCCTGCAAGGCTCTAAGATGGGAACCACCGATTGGCAGCAAGGTGATGTCCAGTACTCCTTTTCTGAGGGAGTCGGTGCAAAAGTCCACACACGGTGCAGGTCAGGTGGGAGGTGTCTCACTGGGCAGGTGCAGAATTATGTATATACATTTATGATTCCACATACATGCAATGTCCAGAATAGGTAAATTCATAGAGAAATAAAGTAGATTAGGGGGTGGAAGGAGGAGCGAGTGGGGAAGTGACTGCTGATAGGTACAGAGTTTCTTTTGGAGGGTGATGAAAATGTTTTGGAATTAGATAGTAGAGATGGTTGCACAACCTTATGAATATACTAAAAACTACTGAATTATATGCATACTTTAAAAGGTGACTCTTTTGGTATGTAAATTATAGCTCGATTTAAAAATGTATACATTTAGTAATATACTACAATAATGTATACATTATAAAGAATAGCTAACAAAAGTTACAGGGTGAGAATTTAAAAAGTCATAAATAAAACTTCTGATGTTGTCTTCCCTCCAACAAATTGTCTTGTGCACTTCCTGTGGACCCACTGTTTTAAACCATCTCTGAATAGATTGTACCTTCAATTAGAAACTATGGCACTTAGTAAGAGCTCTTTTTGCTTTCACAACTGTTTTGAATTTCAGTAAATCAGTAATCAGTCAACAATAATAATTGTTAGGTAACATACATTGAGTACTCACCATGTGCCAAGCACTATTCTAAGTGTTCTGTTTACATACACACACCTCATATTCCTATGCAGCTCTATTGTGTTATTGTTATTATCCCCATTTTACAGTTGAGGAAACTGAAGTTGAAGAAACTTTTCAGAGTCAAAGCTATTCTGTGGCTGAGTAGGGCTTCAAACCAAGCAGCTGGAGGCTACTTTCAATGCCCGTGTTAACCTCTAGGCTGTATCGAACACCTACTATGTCCCTGCACCCTGGGAGATTTTCCTCTGATTGCGGAGGGTGTGAGATTACATTACAAGTAAATGGAAGACCAGAACCGATATTTGTAAGTTCTCCGAAGAATATGTAACAGCCAAGTTCTGTGTCTCCTCTCTTCCAGAACCCCTTGGAATGAAAGGGTTATGTGTGAGCTTTAAATCAAATTTTGTTTATGTAAACAAATAACAAAATCTCCTGAAAATTTTGTTTATGCCTTTGAGCTGGAACAGAGAGGGTTTGGGATGTTAGGAGTGACAGGTATCCTGCCAAGACCAACTCTGGCGGAATTCACCCAGCCTGAGCCGTTGGGATTCTGTGGCTGGGTGCCCAGCATTATGCCAGTGTTAGAAGGCTGGACTCTTGGCTTACTCTCTTAGAGCTGAAAAGTCCTTAAACACTAGGGAGGATTTGCTGCAACACACTAATTGTTAGGCAAATCACATAACATCTGTGAGCTGCTCAGGATATGGTAGAGACTTAATAAAATTCCAGTGAATTTTGACATAGAATATCTGACATTTATTGAATAGGGACTCTTAAGTTAGCCTTTCTATATATGAATTATAGTCTCTATCCAGTGTAACCAATAAAATTAATAGGATCTATATTTACTGACATGAAAAGATTTTTATAGTATAGTATTCCATAGATAGTCGATTTTAAAAGAAAAAATTTAAAAGTACATTTAAAAAGAGCACGTTTCCATTTTTGCATTGCTATTGTTATGTAGTTGTCTGGAGAAAAATATCAGGAAGGATATATACCAAAATGTTAACAGACATTATTTCTACAATAGTAAAGGTGATTTTAATTTTTAAATTATGAGCTTGTATTTTCTGACTTCTTTGGCAATAAGTTCATATTGCTTTTATAATTAGAAAAGAAATTTTTAACAAGCCCAATCTCGTATGATCTCGGAAGCTAAGCAGGGTTGGGCCTGGTTAATACTTGGATCGGAGACCACCTAGGAAGACCAGGTACTGTAGGCGTAAAAATAAAAAAATAATAAGGGATTGTAAGCCGACAAGTTCCTTTCAATCTGCGAGGCCAACCAAGGGTTGCCTTGCCTAAAAGAAATAAAAATAAAAATAAAAAAGAAAAGAAATTTTTACTCAGAGAGCCTCCCTATCCTGTTTCAATTAGGTGGAAAGAATGACTCTGTGATGAAGATCATACTTCTTAAGTTTTGGCCTTTTGAAACTGTCTTGGCTAATGTCTACTTTTTTGGAATTTTTACGAGAGTTTAGTTGAGCCAAACTGACAGCATATACCAGGGAGCAAGGTCTCAAATGCTCCAAAGAATAACAGTTTTGCCGCTTCTTTTATGCATTTGAAATTAAGGAGGGGACATATGGAGGACTGGAGAAAGCAAGATAAGGATTGGATTACAGGATAGTCAACAAGATTGTGTGCTCTGTGAGGGTTAATGTTCCCTGGAGGAGTATTGCTTCTGGTATTTCAAAGGTACGTTAATCTAGATGCACAAGAACAATGGACAGGGTCGGTTTAAAATCTTTCACTAAGGAAGTTGTAGGCCTGGGGCTGGACTACCTACCCACCTTGACCTGCCCAGTTAGGAATTTATGATCAGATAACCTAATTTCCATTTCTATTTGATTTCCTTCCCAAAGTACTACCCCTTTTTAGATGTCATTTTAAGCGGAGGAGGCTTTAGTGGGTGATGAGGCACCACCTACAAACAGGCTCCAGGGAATTTCTTCAACAATAATGTCCTATGTGTGCTCCCCATCCCCGTGACCATCTATAGACTACTAATTTGTACTTCCTTAACCCTTTACCTCATTCTCTAGGGAATGCAGTTAGCATTAACAGAATGGCTAGGAGGAGATCTAGAGGAGAGAAAGAGCAATTAAGGGGATCGTTTTATAAACTATATACATGTCTAACCAATGTACTGTATACTTGAAACTAATAAAATTAAATTAAATAAAAAAGAATAATGTCCTGCCAGAAACCTTGAAACCTCATGACATTTTACTTGGGATTACAGATCCTTCTGGAAACAGGGGTCTCCTCCACTCTGCCCATGGTCCTCAGTATCTGGTGTTTAGACTCCCCACTGGTGAAGACATGAGCGAGGCTAACGAAGGCCTGACACTGCCTCCTCTGGGCTTTGCTTTTCTCCAGGATTCCCAGCCCCCGCTGCTGAAGGTAGAGAGAAGAAAGGACCCAGGCACAGCAGGTGTACTCCCACCATGGGACAGAGCTGCCAGCGAGCATGCGTAAGATCTCCCCTAGTTTTTCTCTGACTTCTTATTGTCACAAGCACCACGGCCGGCTCAGCCTACTCTTTCCCAGCAGGGAACTATGTTGGGGTCAGTTTTATGGGAGGAAAACCCCAGACCAAGAGCACAGCAGGGACATGTTATGGGACAAGGCAGGAGCCCCTCAGATTTGGCCTCTAACTCTCTGTGCAGGTTAATTCTCACCCATACCAGGTAGGTCCTGACCAAGGGGAACCCAAGAGATCGGTCGCATAACCCCTCTAGTCAGTCACTTCTTAGAGGATTATGTGGTGAAGGCACAAATGTGTGCTGAACACGGGAGTGTGCCTTTTTCTAAGAGAAGCTTGGGCCAGATTTTATGTTGCTATGTAAAAGCAGAGCTCATTCCTGCCTTTTAGAGAGAATTTTGCTTCTCTTCTGGCTGTTGAACAAACCCTGGAAAATGTTTATAGAATAAATTATATTCTCCTGAGTAGCTGGCTCATTTTAAATTAACCTGTGCTGCAGATGGCTCATCTGGAACAAAAATTACAGTTGCTCCCTTTTTATAGTTTGGGAAATTGAGGCACAGTGCATTTAGGCACAATGACAAACACGGGGCTAGGATTTCTGGAGTGCCTTGAGGACAGAGCTCAGAGCAACATCTCAGTCATTGCTGTGGCCTGGCCTGTTTGTCTTGTGACTACATTTTCCTGGTCAGCCCTTGGGTGACAAATTAGTTCCCAATTAGCATCTGAAAGTGGGGAGGAGGAGTTCAAGCTCAAGAAGCTGCAGTTGCGGCAGGTGAGAAGCCTGGGCACACCTAGGGCAACAGGCAACTTTCCCTCAGTTTAAAAGGCCCCCCGTGCATCATCTCTCAGAAAGGCTTTGCAAAGTCCAGCCCGGATGCATCCTTCCTACTGCACAGGGCTTTGACAAAATTGCGTTCCATCTTGTTTCTAACTTGCCCAAACGGGAGCTCAG
Source organism: Pteropus vampyrus (assembly GCF_000151845.1). Classification (NCBI taxonomy): domain Eukaryota; kingdom Metazoa; phylum Chordata; class Mammalia; order Chiroptera; family Pteropodidae; genus Pteropus; species Pteropus vampyrus. Next base: position 834,158 of record NW_011888983.1, read on the forward strand.
TCTGAGTCGCATTTGTAGAATCTGAGGCTCCTGTTTGAGTTACAGTGGAGAGTGAAGGCCTTTAATACATAAACCTGAAGACTCTTTGACCCCTGAATCCCCTATGCCTCTTCTTTCTCTTCTCCTCCTTTACTCATGAGGGTGAAAAATTTTGCCAGCTCTGGGAAATGAACAGCACCTCTAAACTAGGAGGTTTGTTTGAGATGTCCTTACCATCTCTTATGGTACCCACTGCCTCCTTCCTGTGTCCTTGCCTGCTCCTGCCAAGCTTTGCCAGCCCCAGGCAAAATGCCACTGAGAGTTTAAAGCAGGCCAGACCAGCCTTGGAGAGGTGGCACAAAGCAGCCAGTGTCACAGGCGCCATGTGGCAGTCAGCAGGCTCAAGTACTCAGAGTTCAGCGTCAACCTGTGGGTCTAGAGCTGGTACTACAGAGTCCAGAGAGGGGAACACAGACTCTTGGATCTCAGATACAAGGTAGAAACCAAGGAGTTGGAAATTGGTTTGACCCCACAAATAGCCCAGGGTAGGTTGCAGTATTGCCCTGTGCCTCTGTATATTCATGATCTTCACTGTAGCTACTGCCATTAAACGAGCGATTGCTCTGTGCCAGCCACTCCACTTTATACGATCTTCTTTAGTTTTTCACGAAA
>NW_011888983.1:836138-845121 GCF_000151845.1 Pteropus vampyrus
CATGGGCCTCTCTCTTGATTGGCAGCAGTTTCCAAAATCTGTGAGGCATGGGAAGTGATGAAAGGGCGGGATGCTGATTCACTTCTTTCCAGACCCCAGCAAGAGCTGGTTGCTGCTTGATGGCCATGTTCCCTCGATGCTCATCTGGGAGGCATTGCATCCTGTAATCTTGGGGACATGTGCGGCCAATGGTTCAGCAGGGACAGATCCCTATATTCCCATACCTCCCCTATACTCCTCTCTAGCAGCTCAGCCAGTACTGTGCTTTCATTATTGACATATCCATGTTCTCTAGTGGATTATGGGTTCCCTGAGAGCAGAGTCACTTGTTTTCATCTTCGAATCTCCACTTCCTAGCACAGTGCCTGTCATATATATAAGTGCTTAATAAATGTTTCTGTGAATAAATTTACTTCTGATCTCTGCTGCATTTCATCCAGAGAATCATTAATTGTGTTAAAATTTGCTTAGTTATTTCAAGGTTGCTTATAATTACTTTTGCTTTCTGAGCATAATTGATGAGTTATAAGCATCAATATGTTGTGAATGCAAGTTCTAATATACCTTTGTAACATGTTATCTTATCCTATATTTGAGGAGGAAGCATGCGAAAGGCCAATCCAGCCCCCGCTTACTAAAGCTAAGGTAAGAAACCTAAATATTCTATTTATCTTTGTAACATTTTCTGTAAAAGAGAGATATGGTGTGGCAATACCCTGTGGGACTTCTGACCATGGTTTTAGTGAGCCAAGCAGCCCACAGTGCCTTCCCGGGGTGAGGAAGAGTGCTAACTGTAAACTGCTCACTATTGGGCCCTGCCCACCCCACAAGGCGGGTGCTTTCTGAGAAGGCCTTGGTTATGAGGCTTCCTTCTTAGCACTTTCTTGGAAGCAAAATGCTAAGTATCAGAGCTAAATACAGGGTCCTCCTGCTTTGGAGCTGCATGGCATACTGACTATGGAAGAGACTCTGGGAGAGGGAATGGGATAGTCTTTCCCCGTTTTTTCCAATGTGCCGAATCAGGCATGCCAGGAACTTGACATCCATCCCTCTGCACTTGAACATGGACGAGTTTCAGATGCTTCCTATTGACATAATCCATATGGTCCCAAATTTAGAGCATTTTCTTTGTTATTTGTGATGGCCTCTCACCCTCTCCCCCATTCCCCAAGCTGGCACCTTACCATGCCTTTAAAATTACAATAGTGTGGATCTGAGGGGGGTCACTTCATGAGAAAGTGGTGAGGTAGAGCCTTGTAGAGCCAACTTGCTGGAAAAAGTACAGTAGGTTGTGATTTCTCCTGTACCTGGGTCCCTTACCTGGTTCCAGGTGAGGCCCGAGCCTGTGTCATAGCCATCTCTACTCTGCTGCTCATTGCACTGACTGAGCAGTTATACTCTTGTTCTTTCAAGAATGAATTAGACAGAGCCTTTGGCTTCTGAGGACTTATGGCTGAGAAGTGAAACTCAACATACCAAGAAAGAAAAGTTACAACATACGGTGACATGTGCCTCAAGAGCCAGATGAGGGAGAGATTAATCCTGTCTTGTGGTAATAAGGAAGGTTGGATAGAGGTAGTGAGATTTGCAGAGGGTCTTGAAGCAGAAGAAGGAATTTACAAGGCCAGGAAGGACTTTACAAGCAGAGAGAGAGCACCAAGTACAAAAGAGCCTTGAAAGATGGAAAGAAGCCTGGAGAGTCTGGCTGGTGTGGGGCTGGTAGGCAAGACAGGAGGGGAGGCTGACGAAGTTAGTTAGGAGGGGCTGGCATTGGATGTCTGGGTAAGGAACTCTATCTGTGGGCCCAAAAGATCTTCTAGGCTGAGGAGTCACGTGGTTAAATTGTTTCTGTCTGGCAGTGACAAGGAGCATGAGCCTTGGGCATCCGGGAAACTAGACAGGGGGCAATGGGGATAAATATAGAGAGATCTCCAGAGTGGGTGTGTATGCAAGCGGATCCACCTCAGAGTGGGAAGAAAGTATTATGAGTTCAACAGGTACCAAGTTTTTAAAGACCAATCAACACTGGTAACCTTGCTTGGTCAGCCTTGTACCCAGGGTCTTACACAATGACGAGGAGGCTAATAGTGGCCCCTTCCTTTGTTTACTGGGCCATTTTTTAGCATTACTTTTATAAATTTCTGGTTGAAGTAGTTTTATGTGTCATGTTATCTGACTTTAACCTGTTAGGGACTGAACTGTGTCCTCCCCAACCACCAGTTCATATGCTGAGGTCTTAACCCCTAGTACCTCAGAACGTAATCACATAGAGAGATTATGTCTTTAAAGAGGTAATTAAGTTAAAATTAAGTTAAGTTAAATAGGTCTTTAGGATGGGCCCTAATTCAGTTTGATGGGTACCTTTCTAAGAAGAGGAAATTTGGACATACAAAGAGACATCAGGAAGGTGTACACACAGAAAGCAGACCATGTGAGGAAGACAAGCATCTGCACGCTAAGGAGGAAGGCCCTAGACAGAACCAAACCTGCTGACACCTTGATCTTGGACTTCCAGCCTCTAGAACTGTGAGAAAACTTTCTGTTGTTTAAGCCACCCAGTCTGTGGTATTTTGTTATGGCAGCCCTAGTAAACTAATATAACACGAAGAGAACCCTAAAGTGCAAACAATCAAATGTCCATCAACTGATGAATGAATAAAGAAACCGTGGTATATCCACGCAATGGAATATGATTCAGAAATAAAAGAGAATGAAGTAGTATGACATGAATGAACCTTAAACACATTATGCTAAATGAAAGAAGCCAGTCACCAAAGATCACATGCTGCATGATTCTATTTATATAAAATGTCCAGAATGGGCAAATCTGTAGAGACGGAAAGTAGATTTGTAGTTGCCTAGGGCTGGTGAGCATGGGGGTTTGGGAAATGACAGCTAATGTGGACCAGGGTTTCTTTTGGGAATGAAGAAAATGTTCTAAAATTGATTGTGATGATGATCTCACCACCTTGGAATTGTATTAAAATAATCGAATTGTACATTTTAAATGAGCGAATTATGTGGTATGTAAGTGATATCTCAATGAAACTGTTACCCCTCAAAACGCATTCCTTAGCCGAGAAGTATAAAGTATGTGTGAATATACTACAATGTGTTTATGAGCTCATCTGCTCATGGACATTTGGGTTGTTTCTAGTTTTGGCTATTACTAACAAAGTGTCATGAACATTTGTGTAGAACTCTTTCTGTGGACATAGGCTTTAACTTCTCTTGGGTAAATATCCAGGAGTAGAAAAGCTGGGTCATGGGATAGGTGTTTGTTTATTAAACTTAATTAGAAACAGCCAAATAGTTTCAAAGTAGCTGTATCATTTTACACTCTCAAGTATCTCATCCGTTTTCATGTCTATGTTTTAGGTATGTTTTATAATGTACATATTAGTACTGTAGTATGTATTGAGAGTTATAAATAAATTGCATATTATTGTGATTAAAACAGACAGGCTCCATAGCCTGGGGCTACAAGAGAGTTGATATTGCTAAGGGCTTTGTATCAGTCTCCTAGGGCTGCAATAGCAAATGACCGCAAACTTGATGGTTCAAAATTTCAGAAATTTATCATCTCACAGTTCTGTGGGCCAGAAGTCCAAAGTCCCTCCTGATCCCTCCACAGGCTCTTTCTTGCCTCTTCCACCTCTGGAGGCTCAAGGCATTCCTTGGTTTGTGGCTGCAGAGCTCTCTCTAATCTCTGCCTCCCTCGTCACATGGCATTCTCCTTTTTCTCCCTCTGTCTTCTCTTCTACCTTTGATCAAGACAGTCATCATTGGATTTTGGGCTCACTGGGAATCCAGGATCATTTTATCTTGAGATCTTTACCTTAATCACACACAAAAACCCTTTCCTAATAAAGTCACATTCACAGGTTGTAGCTCTTGGAGAGGCACCATTCAACCTACTACAAGCCTGTTCTAGTGGAATGAATAGGGAGGAGAGGATGGATTCAAAAGAGTGCCGAGGTTTGATTTGTTTCTTTATATTGTTTGTTCCTGAGATATATGTATAGGTAAAATTGATGGAGTTTGGTGATAGATTAGATGTGGGTACTCAGGAGGAGAAAGAGCTCAAGGATGATGTCCAGGTTTCCAGCTTGGGTGACAGGGAGATGGTTCTGTCTGGAACGCCCTTTTCCCAGACACTGGCGTGTTCCCTCACTTTTATTTGGGTTTCTGCTCAAATGTCACATCGTAAGAGAGGCCTTCCCTATCCATTCTACCTAAAATAATACTCCTACCTTCTACATGTTCAACCTGGGTATTAGGATCAGATTTGGCTTACAGTAACAGAAGACCCTCAGATAGCACTTAGGTTAACACATTGAAATTTTATTTTTCTCTCAAGTTCTAGAAATCTGGAGGATAGTCAGTGAGGGACTGCTATGGGGTACCTTGGTGACAGGGACACAAGTTCCTTCTCTTTTATTTAGTTGCTTTGTTTGTGTGGCTGCCATTCCCAAGGTTATCTTACAATCCCAGACAGTTTCTGGATCTCCAGCAAGTCTGTATGTATTTCAGCCAGCAGGAAGGAGGAAGGAGGGCTGACAAAGAGACCATTGCTGTGTCTAAAGGAAGATTCCTGGAAGCTACTCTAAGACACTCACTCTTGTCTCTTTAGCCAGAACCTTATCACATGGCCACATCTAGTTATAGGGGAGGCTAAAAATGTAGTCTTTATTTGAGGGAGGGGGGAGTCTGAATTCAGCTAAAAATTGGAGTATTCATTTGGGCAAAGGGGAAATGGAAATTGTAGGTTGTAGCTGAGATGGCCACATTCTGCTTTTTTTTTCCTTCCTCCTAGCACCTGATCTACTGTATACTTACTTAATTTGTGATTTGTTTACTGTCTGCCTCTGCCCATCAGAATGTGGGCAAGGACTCTGTTTTGCTCACCAGCACGTTTCTAGTGACAAGGAAGTACGGGAGAGATTTGGTGCTTCACAAATATTTGTTGAGTGACTAAATGACAAGGTGGAGAATTGAGAAGAAAGAAATTTAAGATAAAGAAAATGACCATGATGGAAGACCTATTGAATTGCAGGTGCCTATGGGATATTTAGGAATAGATGTTCCCAGGGAGTTAGAAATATGAGTCTGGAGCTTGGAAGAGAAGTAGTAGCTGGAGCATTTGATAAGAGTGATTCTTTGGGTAGGGTACCCTGGACCCTCAGAGGACAGTGAAAGAGGAAGGTACACTCAGCCAGATTAGCGGAATCTACCAAGACAGATGCCCCTACTGGGAGGGGCAGCTGCTTCCATACGTGGTCATTCAGATCTGCCTCACCGCTTGGTTTGAGAATGCTCTTTGTAGGAGGGCTCTGCAGAGCCAGGGTCCATGTGCCACGTTTTACAAATCTAACCAAGTACAACTTGGTACCCCCAGGCTCCATAATGCAGGTCCTTGAATGCATCTGTGACTGAGATATCACTAGGCCTGGCTTGAATAGGAGAAATAAAGATAGTATGTGACTATTTCATCTTGTTAGAGGGGCAGGTCTGTCTGGAGCCTAATTCTTCTACGCAGTAGCCATGTGACCTTGGTGAAGTCACTTAACCTCCCTGGGACTCAGTAGTCCCATCTATAAAATAGAGATATAACTACCTCATTGAGTTATTCTGAGGGTCAAACAAGTTACTAATATAAGTAAAGAATTTATAACCTAGTCTGTAGTAAGTTCTACCTAAGCACTAGCTATTATTATTATAAAGCCAGATGTATTTAGTTTAAAAAGCACCCCTTATTTTTACTTCTCTGGGTTAAAACATCTTTTCCTTTAGGGACCTGTGGCGGTAGAAGATGGAAATTATAACTTTAAAAAGTATCCATTCTTAGCAAAATAAAAGTCAGTACCTAGTTCTTGCTTGTTTGTACGTTTAATTTGCTGACCTGTGAAACCCCATAGCCGAGAAGCCTGCCTAGGTGTTGGCATGACCATTTCCCTCTGTCTTTGGGTATTAATTCTAGGGGGCAGGAGTGAGGACCTTTCGTTGGCATCATGATGGCGGTTGTGTGTGGGCACTGGGTGAACCATCCCAGGAAACTCAGTGTAACCAGCATGGTGATTTGAGATTGCTCTGTTTCAACAAGATATGGGCTTCCTTTGAGGAAGGAGTCAGCCTGAGATAAGAAGCAGGGCTGAAGCTAGGCAGGCCTCAGCAGTCTGGTTAACCCTTCTTCCTCTAGCCCATATTCTTTATGTGTACGAAACTCTTTGGGTTCAGAGGCAATAGAATGAAGATGAGATGTCCAGGAAGTAATGGGGCCAGACTGGCTTTCCTTGGTTCACCTGAGGGACTGTCATCCCCAAAGGGGAGCAGAAGACTTCTTACAACAGAAGCTGGGAAAGGTGTCTGTGGAGGTCAGGGCCTTCTTAGCTGGTAAACAGGTCGGGGCTGAGCAAGGGGAAGGCAGACAGAGGCCTTAATGATATCTGAAGAGGTTGAGACTTGGGTGAAGCAAAAGAAGTGCTTAGGGTACAAAATCTGGATGCAAGATTTAAATCTTGCACACCTACACACCTGTCTCACCTCATTTTAATTCCAGCCTTAATAACTAAGGCCTTCTGCCTGTAATTTCCAGTTATCAGTTGAAAACCTAAAAGCCTACAAGGGCCAGTCAGTAGTGTGTATCAGTGAAGTGGGTGGGCTGGGTGGGGCCTGCGGCAAGCTGCAGCACCCCTGCCCTGTCTGAAGGGGGCAGTAGGCCCTCGGTTCTAGCTGGTTGTTGCAGATATAACACGGGGCCCTGTGGGGCTAGACCTTAGATGCCAGAAACTTGGATTTTAAAGTGAAAGCTCTTAATTTTCAAGCTCATATTTATAAAACATTAGGTGGGTCAAATAAGATATGTTGTAGGACACATTTTAACCTGGTAGTTGCCAATTAATAACCTCTGTTATGATATTGTCAGAGGGCAGAACTTTGGGCAAATGAAAGAGAAAAGGAGACAGGCTGAGAATGTGATTTTACAAACCCAGCAACAACAGGGACTGGGCACCTGTGTCTCCTCACCAGCTTTCTCACACGGGAAGTAGAACTGTCTGAAAAGTTGATGAGAAAGTCACAATGAACTTTCATCCCAGAGTACTCTGGATCTGCAGAGCTATTAAGACCCCGGAGAAGTGCCTTCAGGATTGTGCAAGAGAGACTGCTAAAAATAGTAGGAGTTGATTCATCTCAGAAATTTCCTCCTGGAAAGTTAGGCTCTAAAGCAGTCATTCGCATTCCTGGCAGCACCTGCAACTCATCTGCGGATCTGTTAAAAGGTGATGTTTAGACTGCACCCCCAGATCAGTTCGGTCATCATCCCTGGAGCTGGCCTGGGTATCAGTGTTTGTAAAAGCTCTCCAGATGATTCTTTTGTGCAGCCAGGCTGAAAAGCACAAATCTAAGTAATACAAACGCTGGGTCAGCCTCCCTTCCAGGTGCTTCTTTTCAGAATGTGCTGTGCATGACAGGTCTCCCCCAACGTGTCAGGATTCCAAGATGCTGTCATGGTTTGGGCGCTGGCCTTAATTTTTCTTTTTTTGCTTTCTCTTTATCATTGAGACTTTAAATAAGCTCTTTAACCTCCATAACCCTCAATGACTGATTAAACGGGGATAATGATATTTGTCCTTCTAACCTTACCAGGCTGTTATCAGGAGAAATGAGGCAATAAATGAGAAACTGCTCCGTAAACTGTCAATATTAGGCAAACATTGCTCTTACAAGTGTGTTTCCAGGTGCTGGGGTGTAGCTCTGATCCACTGGAGAGAATTTCTGGAGTAACATTCCTAGTGCCGCAGGTCAGATGTGAATGTTTACATTCTGATTTAGCTGCAGGCTGTGTTTTCTTATCGGCATGTGTGTTTTGTGGAGTGGCAGCCTGGCACTGTCTGACCCCCACCCCCTCCACTCCAATTCATGCAAGAGGAAGCACAGTAAATGAACAGAGAAACCCAGGGGACTTTAGGGAGAGGGGAGGGCCATATGGAGTGTAAAAGAAGGAGACCTACAGAAGTAGACTTCTTGTGGCCAAGGTTTTTGCTGCTCTTTATGAGAGCCCAGAGAGAGTAATCAGCAAGGGGGCTTAGTTGGGGTCTAAGAGCTACGTGACAGCAAAAAGCAGCAGAATAATAAAGAAATGCATGCGGTGATAACTGGCAAGATAGAAGAGACACAGGCCCAGTTTTGAGCCCAGTGCAGCATGGGCTCTGGCCTCAAGAAGCTGCCTGATTGGGGCAGATAAGGCCAGCCCCCAAGAAGACAGTCAACAATATCAGGCAGTTTGTCATGACTCAGTGTTACTTATCTGAGGCCCAGGCTGCAGTGAGGTGGTGGGAAGAATGGACAAAGTACTGGCTTGGCGGCATCAGAACCGGGTTTGAGTCCCAGCTCCAAATTCGACCACAATCTGACACTGGGCAAGATGGCACACTGGCTGCATCTCAGGTTCCTCATGTATAAAGAAGGGTCTTGGTTTAAATCTAGATGGACTCTGAGTACAGTCTGAGTTTGCCCTGTGGAGGTGCTGAGGCCTGGGAGACTGGGGTGAGTAGTTATTTCAGGGAAGGCTTTATGGGGAGGGTGGGTGACCTGGGCCTTAGGTGAGACAGACACTTGGTCAGGTGGAGGTGACTGCAAAAGTTAGGGCAAGCAAGGAAATATGAGCAGGGGCTCAAATGGAATGAACATGGTGGGGGCTGAGGACAGTGGGAAGTGGCCTTGCTGTGGCTAAGGGCAGAGGAAGAGATAAGTGGGGATGGGTCGAGTCAGATTACAGAAAGCCTCAGACACCAGGCAGAGATGTTTAAATTGGGTCCATTAGGAAGGAGGGGGCGATAGAGGGATTTGGGGCAGGGTTATGATGTGATTAGGCTGCTTTTTAGCAGGAATAATGTGACCTGGACCTCAGAATGACTTGGATGGCGGGAAGCCAGGAACCAGGGAGGGCAGCTAGAAGACACTTGTAGTATTTCTGGCATTG
>NW_011888983.1:845171-878194 GCF_000151845.1 Pteropus vampyrus
GGATCTGTTAAAAGGTGATGTTTAGACTGCACCCCCAGATCAGTTCGGTCATCATCCCTGGAGCTGGCCTGGGTATCAGTGTTTGTAAAAGCTCTCCAGATGATTCTTTTGTGCAGCCAGGCTGAAAAGCACAAATCTAAGTAATACAAACGCTGGGTCAGCCTCCCTTCCAGGTGCTTCTTTTCAGAATGTGCTGTGCATGACAGGTCTCCCCCAACGTGTCAGGATTCCAAGATGCTGTCATGGTTTGGGCGCTGGCCTTAATTTTTCTATTTTTGCTTTCTCTTTATCATTGAGACTTTAAATAAGCTCTTTAACCTCCATAACCCTCAATGACTGATTAAACGGGGATAATGATATTTGTCCTTCTAACCTTACCAGGCTGTTATCAGGAGAAATGAGGCAATAAATGAGAAACTGCTCCGTAAACTGTCAATATTAGGCAAACATTGCTCTTACAAGTGTGTTTCCAGGTGCTGGGGTGTAGCTCTGATCCACTGGAGAGAATTTCTGGAGTAACATTCCTAGTGCCGCAGGTCAGATGTGAATGTTTACATTCTGATTTAGCTGCAGGCTGTGTTTTCTTATCGGCATGTGTGTTTTGTGGAGTGGCAGCCTGGCACTGTCTGACCCCCACCCCCTCCACTCCAATTCATGCAAGAGGAAGCACAGTAAATGAACAGAGAAACCCAGGGGACTTTAGGGAGAGGGGAGGGCCATATGGAGTGTAAAAGAAGGAGACCTACAGAAGTAGACTTCTTGTGGCCAAGGTTTTTGCTGCTCTTTATGAGAGCCCAGAGAGAGTAATCAGCAAGGGGGCTTAGTTGGGGTCTAAGAGCTACGTGACAGCAAAAAGCAGCAGAATAATAAAGAAATGCATGCGGTGATAACTGGCAAGATAGAAGAGACACAGGCCCAGTTTTGAGCCCAGTGCAGCATGGGCTCTGGCCTCAAGAAGCTGCCTGATTGGGGCAGATAAGGCCAGCCCCCAAGAAGACAGTCAACAATATCAGGCAGTTTGTCATGACTCAGTGTTACTTATCTGAGGCCCAGGCTGCAGTGAGGTGGTGGGAAGAATGGACAAAGTACTGGCTTGGCGGCATCAGAACCGGGTTTGAGTCCCAGCTCCAAATTCGACCACAATCTGACACTGGGCAAGATGGCACACTGGCTGCATCTCAGGTTCCTCATGTATAAAGAAGGGTCTTGGTTTAAATCTAGATGGACTCTGAGTACAGTCTGAGTTTGCCCTGTGGAGGTGCTGAGGCCTGGGAGACTGGGGTGAGTAGTTATTTCAGGGAAGGCTTTATGGGGAGGGTGGGTGACCTGGGCCTTAGGTGAGACAGACACTTGGTCAGGTGGAGGTGACTGCAAAAGTTAGGGCAAGCAAGGAAATATGAGCAGGGGCTCAAATGGAATGAACATGGTGGGGGCTGAGGACAGTGGGAAGTGGCCTTGCTGTGGCTAAGGGCAGAGGAAGAGATAAGTGGGGATGGGTCGAGTCAGATTACAGAAAGCCTCAGACACCAGGCAGAGATGTTTAAATTGGGTCCATTAGGAAGGAGGGGGCGATAGAGGGATTTGGGGCAGGGTTATGATGTGATTAGGCTGCTTTTTAGCAGGAATAATGTGACCTGGACCTCAGAATGACTTGGATGGCGGGAAGCCAGGAACCAGGGAGGGCAGCTAGAAGACACTTGTAGTATTTCTGGCATTGAGTGATGAGCACTGGGGGTTGGGGAGAGGCCGTGAGTTAGGCCAAGAGATATTTTTCAGGAAATACTGTTAGGCCTTGGGGACTGGCAGCACTGAGAAGCAGTTTCTGAAAAGCCAGAGAAGAGAAAGCATTGGCAGCCTCCCTGCCTGCAAACAGAACATCTCAGGGTAGCCTGGCAATTGGGAGGATCAGCATGTTTCTGCCAGAAAAACCTGTTTCTGGTTTACGATATTGTTAAGGGGGTAGATCAGGTTTTGGGGGACTTGAAGCTTAAATAATTTTGGGGAGCTTCTTTGGAAAGTAATATGAATTAGAAATATACAATTGCTAGGCCCTCTCAAAGCCTAGAATAGGAAGAATGCAAGTGAGAAGTCCTGAAGTTTAAACCTCTTCAGCTCCCCAATCTTACAATACTTACCATTCATTAAGTGTATATTACAAGCAAGAATTTTATTTGTGGTATCTACAACCAAGAAGGGTGGGTGAGCATTAGTATCTCTATCCTATGGATGAAGATGCAGGCTCAGAGAAGTGACTCAGGTTGCCACAGCCACCAAGTCAGAGGTTGAGTGCTGCACTCTGTTGAGGGATCTGGCCTCACCAGCCAGATCTAAGGTCCTCTTGGTGAAGGCAGCAGGCAGGCCCCTGAGGTTCCTAAGGGCTGTCCTGAACCTAAGATATCTCCCCCTGATTCCACTGTATTTTTCCTAGGCCTGGCCAGGGGCCCTCAGAATCCAAGGCTGGGGTAGAGGTGTGTGGTGGTGGGTAGACTCCATCCATCTCAAGGCACCACATAGCGGCTTTGAAAACAGTCCCAAGGTCTAATGCTGGACGTACAACTTCTTGGTTGTATGAAGTTCCATAAGATGTATGGCCTCCCCAAGACTCAAATTTACCTGTTGAATCAGGATAGTAACCACTTCTTTGTATTTTAAGCTCACTACATGTCATCTTGTAAGGCAGCAAAGTTCATGGGGGTGTCCGGCATGCAGAAGCACTTAATCTAAGAATCCTGACGACTGCTCTCAGTCCTAATTAGCAGCATGAACACTTCGGATTCTGTACCTCCCCTCCCCCATTCGAAGCTGACCGTCTTTCCAGGGATCCCTCCTAGCTGGGCTAACCTCCTCCGGGGAATTCAAAAAGGTGGCACTTGGGAGGGGCGCCTAAATTGTCCCCCTTACCCTAGCGAGCCTGGGTACCCAAGAAGTGGAGGCCCGGAGGATGGGGACAGGCCGGGGCCTGCGGCCCCATTTCGCCCAGCAGGCATTTGCCCTCTGAGGATAGCTGCAAGAACCTGTGACTGGCGGGCGGCGGGGTGGGGGTGGGGGGAGCGGTTGGGGCGTTGTTCTCGCTTTAGCAATACCATTCCGCCGGCCGGCGATTAGGCCGGGCTGGCGGGAGGCACCGCAGCACCGGTGGGGTGGGACGGGGCGGGACCGGGTGATGCGCTGCGCGCGAGGACCCAGGTGGGGCTCCGCAATTGGCCTTTGGGCCCACGAGGGCCGGCTGGCGCGGGGAGCGGGTGAGAGGACGGCGAAGCCTCTGCACTCCCGCTTCCGCCCGCACAGGCCCAGCTCGCTTTCCACGCCCACTTCTGACAGCCCCCTCACCGCGTCTCCCCAAACACGGAACTCCCGGGGCGAGGCTTCATTTCGAGGAAGGAAACCGCCACCCCCACCATGGGCTGCCCGGCTAACAGCAAGTCCTCTTGGGGCGCTCGTCCCAGCAGCGCCTTCCCCACGCCCCGCACTTTCCCGCCGCGCCGCGCCTGGGCACGGCGCCGCCACGCGTGACGGTGCGCGCGGGAGGGAGCCTCCCGCCCCCGCGCCGGCTCCCTACGTGGGGGACGTGCAGGGAGATGCCGGCCCGTGGGGGATTTCGCAGCGTCGCCCGCCCCTTTTCCGGCGCGGGAGGGAGCGGCCACCGCACCACCCCGCCCTGGCCTCGACGCCACCGCCGGGCGCTGCAGAGGCGAACGGCAGCCAATGGGCGCGGAGGAGGTTGGCCGGCTGGCGGCTGTCACCCTCCCGGGGACGGGAGCGCGGAGAGGGGAGCGCGCGAGCTGCCGCCGCGCCCCGGGCCGTGGGGGAGGAGCCGCGGGAGGAGGAGGCGGAGCCGCCGAGCAGCAGCCGGAGGACCACTGCTTGCCCAGGCTGCGGAGGACTGACGCCGGCCCCACGCCTGCCGCCCTGCGCCCCCGATCGCCAGCATGATCGCCGCGCAGCTCCTGGCCTATTACTTCACCGAGCTGAAGGATGACCAAGTCAAAAAGGTGAGCCCCTCCCGCGCCACCGCCCCGCGCTCTGGCCGCGGCATTGCATTCCGGCATCCGCTCGCCGCCGCCGCCGCCGCCGCCGCCTCCATCCTCCTCCGCCCGGCCTTCCCCTGGCCAGCATTAGTTGGACTGCAGGGCGTTGGGGAAAGGCTTCGCCCTTTAATTCTCCCCGGATTATTTCTGTGTGTGTGTGTCCGTCCAGGGGAGGGGGAAACCCCTGAGACTGGGCTGCTTGCTGCAGTGTCCTTGAAACGGGCTGTGGATGTCAGATGGGCCCCCGGGCCATGGGGGGAGGTGGCCGTGTGGGGACCGGGGGGCCGGACCGCAGGGCCTGTTCCGAATGGTCTGAGTGCCGTGGGCGGAGGAATGATCACTGAGATGCTGGGGAGGTGAGCGCGCAGCAGGCGAGGGTGCTGGCTGGAGGCCAGGCATCCCATATTTGGAGTTCCTGGCGGAGGGCGTCAGGTGCCTGGGGGAAGCTGTCACCCTGGCTGTCCCAGCTTTTGCGGCTGCTCCTTAATCCGACGACGGGTGACCGGCCCAACTTCCCGGAACGGGGAGGGGCGCGGAGGCCACCGGAAACTTTGCTCATAGGCCTCAGGACTGGAGCGGCATGTCTAAATGGAATTTTTTATTCCTCTACGTGACCGCTCTCTTAAAGCCGTAATTTCCAGCCAGCCCAGGGAGCTCAAATAAGAGACTGGTCTTTTGAGTTGAATGGAGGCTTTGACATGTATGCTAAGGCATGTTTGTACTTGCGGCATGGATGCATCTCCCTACCCGGATGTGTTGCTGCCTTTGACATCTGTCTAACATAAAATACTGTCTGCTGGCAGGTCTTAAAGGTGTGTTTCTCTTGAATGCCAGCTTCGCAACCATGCTTTTAAGAAACAGCCTAAGCTGTAGTAGGGAAAAGACTATTTTATCAATGCCAGGCCTGGCACAGCCTCCTGACTCACCCACACTCTAAAGGGGTGACATTATTACTGAGGAAAGCTGAGATGGACTAGATGGACTAACTCACTTTGGAGTTCAAACAGGGGGCTGCTACCTGCAGGTGAGAGAAGGGGGTAACAGGCTTGGATTTTCTGTCCTGCAAACTACAAGATGTTCAGTTCCCTGCCTATACACGACTAAGACAACTCCTTTCTCTGGCACAATAGAAAACAGGCCTGATGAGGGTGACCTCATCAAGGTCACCTGGTGAGTTTGAGGCCAAGCCTGGATGTTACCCAGGTCTCCGCCTCTCTCCACTGGGAACTTGACCAGCCTCCTCTCGGAAGTCTGCTGAGGAGAAGGTGCCGAGGCAGAGGCCCCGAGGATGCTGCTTGGATCCTGGATCTTGCTCTGAGTGAGGACTGGAGCTGGGTATTTAGGAGATAGACCTGGGAATCTGCTATGGTTCCTCATGGCTATAAGTGACAGTGACTCTGGAGTAATCAAACTATGGTACTCATGGAGGCTCTGGAGCTTCCTCCTAGCCAGTGAGCTCAGGGAGCTGTGTATGCCAACATGTGCATTTCATGAGTTTTCTTCAGTGGTGTTGTGTATCATTGATGTTCTTCCCATTTAACAGTGGAAATTTAAGGCCTTGATTGAGTTCACTGCCCTTTCCCTGCATGTGGTACCCTCTGTAGCTCAAGAGAGCAAACCACCGGAGTGGGTAGACCTTGTAAGCTGACAGCATCTTCACTTACCGCCACCTGTGTGGCTTCCAGAGCTGAGTTTGGGTAGAGGTTCAGACTACACTCAGTGGGACCTGTTTTATCAGGCATGCAGTGTCCAGTGTGGCTCCAGAACTCTCCACTCCCCATGGTGGCCTGACTCTCATTCTATCCACCAAGCTCCTGTAGGCATCTGAATGTGAGACTTCTGAATCAATTGATTCTCAAATCCCTTCCTCCTCTGCGACCGGGATTCTGATATTCCTTCTCCGCCCTCATCTGGCCTCGAACCAGGCTGGAGTAGGGTCTTGAGGCCAAAGCTTTCACCAGATAACATTGGTCAAGGAGATTCTTAAAAATAAGATGGCTTCCTTATACAAAGGACTTCTTATGTTGTTTTCTATAGGAAGGTGGAGGTGTAGATTCTTGCCAGGGCATCAATCACCTTGGCCTGCATGAAGGGCTGTGTGGCATTGCCGTCTGTGGGTTAGTCCCCAGGAAGCTTCCTGGGCTTCCTGAGCACATAGCAGGCATTTGTTCAATGGCTTAGTCAGCTTTCCCCACCGCTACCTGTGCAGATGCTCGGGGACTGCATCTGCTCTCTTGGGACTCAGACTTATTAGAGACCGGCACTTCCTACCTACCACTTATCATGGGAAAGGTTGGCTGGAGGTGCAGGACTCCAAACCCTGATCTTCCTGTGGGAGCTGTGCCTTACCTAAGACATGATGGCACCCAGTGAGGACAGCCCTCCGAAAAAACCTGTCAGTGTAGGCAGCCATGATGATGATTCAGCCCTTCAGCCCTAGGCAGCCTCTGGGGCTCCAGAGACAGCCCTGGTGTCTCCTACTAACCTTCATCCATCTTATTCCCCACTGGCCTGGGGGTAGAAGGAGGAAAGATGGAGATGATGTCAGGGAACGTTTTCAGGGATTGCTTAGGATACAAAAGTGATCATGAAAAGGGTATCATTTTGCTCCCCATTGCCTGTGAGATATGTCAGTAATTCAACTTTATAAATATATTCTGGGTTGAAACAGGCCAAATATCTGGCTTCCCAGTGTGGAGCTCCATTTTCCAGACTGTGTCTGCGTAATATTGATTAATGGGGTCCTGTGAAAAGGGTGTTCTGGCATTAGACTGAACTAAGCACAAAACATAGTTTCCTTTCACTCTTCTGATGGTTATAGGAGGAAAAAGAGGCACATGTTTGCTTGTGAAAGATTCCATTCATCAGAATCCCAGACACAATTCTGCAGCTAGAGACTGGGTCCTTCGACCTCCAAGTAACTTTTAACATGCCTCTCTTCTCGACAGCTTCTTCCACTCAGTTTAGCCATTAGGAGCCTGCAGGAGGGTGAAGCATTGCATAGTCTTCTGTTTATTTAGGAAAGGAAGATGAGGTCAGCGAGGTCAGGACTTGGCCTCTAAAGAAAGAATAAACTTTCTTTTCTCCAGCCTTGTAAGATGGTGTGCAAACGCCGGTGGATTTTCTCTGGGTGGGATCCCCGGCCCTAAGTAATCCTAATCCGCAGTTGCAGATGTGAGTGGTCTCAAAGGCCAGAACCCAGGAGTCTTCAGTGTGCTTGACCAAGGAGGGTAGGGGAGAGTATGCTTAGCAGTTAAAGGGCTACCCAAGGTCTATTTCCTCAGAGAAAGATGAGCATTAGAAATTTCTAATTTTGAAAAATGTTTCATCTACCTTTTGATCTGATGTTATACAAACGTCCATGAGAGTCTCACTTCTCACTGAAACTTCATTTCATAATCCCTGCCCCCTCTACCTTGGATAGGAGTTCCTAGGAGTTCTCCCCCAAGAGAGGCCCCAACACTTCATTTGGTTTGATAATTTGGGACTGTCGTGAGGGAATAAACTGGGAAAGTGGGTGGGTGTGAGGGACTTTCACATCTGGCCATGCTGTGCTGTCCTCCCACACTCCTGCTGGTTTCTGGAGAAGACATGGGCAGCTTTCTCCTAAAAAGACTGATTTGGCGTAACTAGTACTGTCTCCGTGTGTGTCCGCAGTCAGGGATTCCTGCCTTATAGAAGCAGGCACTCCAGTCAGCTCTGAGCATGCCTGAGGAGGCCCCGGGGGAGATACGGGATAAAGAGGCAGCCATACACCTCCACATCCAGGAAGCAGTCGTGGCTGGACTGCTGGCACCTGCTTATTGATTTGAGAGACTTTACAATCACATTCAATCATGGGAACTTAATGGTTTCTTCAGAAAATGTTTGAGTTCTTTATTATATGCGGAGTACTGTGCTAGGTTGGGGGAACAACTGAAAACCTGGTAGAAATAGTCCCTGTTCTCATGAAGCGTAATAATTATTTTCTGTCTTATGATAAGTGCAAAGCATAGAATGCCATGAGAGCAGATAGGGGCCAATGGTCAGATCCTGGGTGGGAAATCCTAGTTTAGGAATTGCTTAGAGCCAGGCTCTGGATGTACAAAAGAGTGTATTATACTTAGAAACTTTGTGAGGGAGAGTCAAATAAATAGTTACCAAAATGTAGTTTTGTTTTCTCTCTTTTTAATGGTTTAATATCTCTGAGCATTTTGAAACACTTTATGGGTGTCATCAGATATCAATTATGTATATGCATGTGTGTGTCTATATAAATATCTAACACTATACACAAATATACGTGCGTGTATGTGTGTGTGGCGTGCTTTCATTTAATCTTTCAAAAACCTCAGTGAGGTTGTCAGGACGGGAAGTATTATCCCTGTGTGTCCCAGGGCAGCTCCCTCCCCTTTGCAGCTCCTCCCCTGGTCATCCTGCTGCCCGCCTTCTGTGCTGCAGTCAGAAAGCAGAGATTTTATTCCCCATTTAGAAACAGGGATTGGAGTTCCAGAGGAGATAAGTGGCTTTTTCAAGTCTTAAGAAAATCCGGAATGGGATCCAGAGAGCTGTCCTTGGTCCCTCTGCTGCTTTCCTCTAGAAGACAAACTGGTCTTTGTTCATTTTAATGATTTACTTTGGAATATGTATATTTTAATTCCCCCCCCCACACACAAATCAATACATATGAGTTAATTTTCTATTTTGAGATAGTTGAGGTGCATACAAATATTGAAGTTAACATAACAAACATCTGGGTATCCATTCCTCATTTGAGAAATAACAGACACAATTACAATTACATTACAGGCACACCCGAAACCTCTTCTGTGCCGTCTTCAGTCCCATTTCTTTCTCCGTCCAGGGGTGACCTCTGTCCTGAATTTGGTGATTATCATTTCCATGCATGGTTTTATACTTTTATTACATATCGTGTTACTTTATCTGATTTTAACCTTTTGTAAATGGTGCTTTACTCTGTGTATCCTTCTGCAGCTTGCTTTTGTTAGCTCAACATTCTATATTTGGGATTTTTCCATGTCAATCCATATAGTTCTATTTTATCAATTTAAGCTGCTGTATGCTCTTATATTGTGCGAATATACCATAGTTAGTTTGTCTATTCTTTTGATGGGCATTTGGGTTTCTAATTTTTCAAATTATGAACAAATTATGCACATCTCTTCCAGTACATATGCAAGTTTCTCTAGGCTCTAGGCTGTGTACCTAGGGCTGGAATCACTGGATGAAGGAACGTGCGCATCTTCCTATTTTCAAGGTTTTACCAAGTTGCCGTCCTCTGCGGTCATGCCAGTTCACACTGCCATCGGAACTTTGTATCGGTTCCTGTTCCACGCCAACCCTTGGTACAGTCAAACCTTTTAAAAGTTTTGATAATTTTTAAAGAGTTTGTTTCTTCTCAGTTATTTCCATTTCCATTCACATACAGCATTCGGGCTTAGTTTAAAATTAGCTATCTACCTTATCAAGCAGAGCCCTTGTTGCAAAGTATTACTGAATGAAGTTGACAGCTCTCATTGTGAGCAGAGCCAGCCCCATTGACTGCTGCTGCTGAAATGTTTGCACAGTACTGAGGAGAGGGAGTAGATGCAGAGAAAGGTTTATGAGGACTTTCTGTGGCCCCTTTTGCTTTGCTGTGAATCCGTTAAACTTTATGGGAACTAAAACACACATGTGTGCTTTTGCTCACACACCCTCTCTCTTCCTGGGTGGATCTAACCTGGGCAGGACTGGCTTATCAGTCCCCTAAGCGTGTCCAGCTCTGTTAGAGAAAACTCAAGCCAGCAGCCTCTCAGGCTGTCTTCCGTAAAAGGAGAGGGTGGCTGTGCCCCTGCAGCACGGAAAACTGAAATGTGAAGTCTGCAGCTCAGCCCTTTGCAAACAGAAGCCAAGGGAGAGGTCCATTTCTGCATGAGGCAGAAAATGTCGGATCTTGTTTATCTGATCCTAAGCTTGATTACAGACTCTCAGACACTGAGACCTGGAGGGTAGGGCACACTGAATGCCTACTAGGGGCCTATCTATTTTTTATCATAGATCTTATTTAATCATAAGTAGTAATAACACTAATCGAGGCCAACATCAGTGCCTGTCACATTTACTGCCAGGTACTATGCCGAAAGGCATCACATCCCCACAGTACCCCTGTGAAGGGGGTACTATTATGATCTTCACTTTCGGATAAGGACTCAGTAAACTGAAAAGCCAGCCAGCATTTAGACCCAAGTCTGATGGCAGAAGCTCTGCTTTTATTTTTTATTGAGATTATAATTCACATAGTGTAAAATTCACCATTTTAAAGTACACAATTCAGTGGTTTCTAGTGCATTCACAAGATTGGCAACCACTGCCGCCATCTGTTTCTAGAACATTTTCATCACCTCCGAAAGAAACCCCATACCCATTAAATAGTCACTCTCCACTCCTCCCATCCAGCCCCGTGGCATCTGCTAATATACTTTTTTTTAAAAAAAATGGATTTGTCTCTTCTGGACATGTCATATAAATGGAATCATACAATATGTGCCCTTTGTATCTTGTTCCTTTCACTTAGCATATTTTTAAGGTTCATTCATTCTGTCACATGTATCATTACTTCATTCATTTTTATTGTTGAATGATATTCAGTTGTATCAATATACCATATTTTGCTTATGCATTTGTCAGTTGATGGACACTTGTGGTGTTTTCAGTTTGCGGAGGTTATGAATATGCTGCTGTGAATATTTGTGTATACGTTTTTCCTGTGTGAACATATGCTTTCTCTTGGGTATATGCGTGGGAGTGGAATTACTGAGAGAGCCCCTGTTTTTATTCACCTGGAGGAAAGCATCATCTCCATTTAGAAATGAGGAAACCGAGTCCCCCAAGTGTTGAAGTGACTTGTCGATGACCACGTAGCTCATGAGTGATAGGAACAGGAACACTACCAGGTCCCCTGACTCAGAACCCCCATTCTCTTGTATTGCTGTTTAGGGAAATAGATCTAAGGAGGGAAAGAGCTAGGGGAGAAGCAGAGCTGGGTTCAGCACCCTCCAGGTGCCCCAACTCCCACCTCCCCTTCCTCACCACCCTCCCCAACACCAGCACACTGGTTTGTGGTCACCATCTCTCCACCTCTCCACGACCCAGCTGCTCAAGTGTTGACCAACTCCCTCCACTTGGGAAGGAAATTGGCCTAATAAAGTCATTTACAGCAAAATGTTAGGAGTTTTTCCTGGTTTTCTTATTTCTCCCTGTACCCTTTCCATTTGTCCACCTCCCCCGTCCTTGTTTGCATTTAAAAGAGGACCCCTAGGAAGGGCACTGCTTAACCTTCAAGAACACCCCCTAAAGCTCCCTATAATGCCCACTCCTAGAGATGGTTCAGCAATTTTTTCCCCAGCCTCTGCCCGGCCATACTGTAAGCAGCTGATTTCCTTGATTGACACAGGGGTTTTACCTTTAGCCATTATTCAATCTGACTCATTTCTCTGATGTCCTGTGCCTTCTGAGACCTTCTCTGGGTGGGTGGGGTGAGTGAAACAGGAGACCCAGGCCACCATTATAATAGGCACCACCTCGCCTGTGCCAAGTTCTATTCTATTTACAAAATATGCACATGCTTGATTTTGTTGAGTCCTTCCAGCAAGCTTAGATATAGGTATTTCTATCTGCATCTTACATGCTGGGTAGGCTAGACTCAGGAAGTGGAATTGATGGGATCTTGGGGACAGAAGCAGTAGAGCTGGGATGGGGACATAGGTCTGTCTGACACTAGTGGGTAGCTCTCACCATGCACGCAGAGCCTGGATTGTTATCTCAGGCGTGACTTCCAAAGCAGTGCATTGCAGTGGTCTCCCAGCAGAAACCATCACTAAAGGCTCCCGTAATGGTCCTGTGCCTGGAATATTAGAACTGTCCTGTGCAGAAGAGTAGCCATCAGCTATGTCCGATTTAAAATGTGCTGTTAAATGTAAAATGTATACAGGATTTCGAAGACTTTGTATGACAAAAAGATATATAAAATAGGTCATTAATAATTTTTAAGATATTGATTACATGTGGGAATATTTTGGACATATTGGGTTAAATAAAATGTTATTAAAATTAGTTTCACCTGTTTTTTAGAACTGTGGGTACTAGAAAATTTTAAATTATACATGTAGCTTGCATTATATCCCTGTTGGACAGCACCCTGCTACACAGTGGATTCTGTGGCTCAGAAGTTTGGACAGAGGCACTGCATTTAAAGCAGTGGGTTCCTGTGGTTCTTGGGCCTCGATTTCCTCATCTGTAAGATCAGAAAGCTGGAATCTATTTCTAAAGGATCCTTCCAACTTGAGCAGTATTGTCCCATGGCCATCAAGCTCCCTGTGCCTCAGTTTTCTTATCTGTCAGGTGGGGTAAATGAGTCCTGCTCTATCTGCTCATTTATCAAATTAGAGAATGGATGTGGAAACACTTGGAACGTGTACAGAACTGTACAAATGTCAGATGTTATCATGGTCGTTCACTCATGACATACCTATAGGCACCCTGAGAGGCACAGTGGGAGAGTGCAGCTTTCTGGATAACAGAGGGTAGGTGGCCAGAGGCCCGAGCAGGGCAATGATGCTGGGTACCATTCTGCCTTTGCCACCACAGGTTTCTGAAAAGCCAGTGTTTTCAGGAATCCAGTGCCATGGAGCTCCTGTGCCGCTGTGGGTGGGGGCGAGAGGGCAGTTCTCATTGTTGCTGTTTACTGATGGAAAAACACAGAGATGGAGGTGACTTTCTCAAGGTTAGAAAGGGAGTCAGTGTAGCCAGAGAGGCCTGAGGTCTTTTGATTTCTAGCCAGTTTTGCTCCCACCCTGCAGTATTTGCCATTCATGGCATTAGGGTCTGGCTGTCTCATAGTGAAAGCAAAACTGTCTGCACTTCGGATCTTCCCTTCCCTCTTGTCTGGAGGTACCTGGGACGTTGGGAACTGTGAGTCTGGAGGCTGGCCTAGGCCCAAGCCATGGAGGCCCAGAATGAAGCCTGTTGTTCTTGCCCAGCCACATTCCAGGGCTTTCTGTTCCCCTTGAAGGACTAGATGCCTCCTTTAGTTTAAGCTAGTTCAGTATGACAGCTTTGTTGTCATCCTGGGCAACAGCTTGGTTTCTCTCACCAGCCAGGAAGCACCTATTAGTGGGAGCCAAGGTCACCAGAAGGACCTTGGGTATGACCTCAAGGCCTCCTGCTGTCCTCCTGGCTAGAGGAGCCTGGGATGAGGGGAGGAGCACTGAGTTTGCAGCGTTTAGCTGGAGCCGCCCTGGTTGCTCCGTGCTCATGGCCTTTTGCTTGACTGCGCTGCCCCAAGTTCCTCCTGTGGGAAATGGAGTGGATAACGCCCACCGTGCAAGTGTGCAGATTGGTCAGGGCAGGTCGAAGTGCCTAGCATGGGTCCTGGCCATGCTCGCTTTTGTATCTCGGTTCCTGGAACCTCAGCTTCTGCATCAGGAATGGGGATCCCATTTTCCTCCCACTTTGTTAGGAATAAGCAGAAGTGTTGTATGAACAATCTCTGGTGCTTAATAGGTGCTCAGCCCACGCTCAGTGATACAGAACAGCAAGTTCAGAAGCATAAATAAAATGATAGAGGAGGCACTGAGAACTGTGTCTGAACCTAGAAAAAGACACTGGGGAGTGGGACCCACCCCTCACAGTCAGTGTTTTAACACGCCAAAGGGACTCTTTTTGCTTTGGTGATGTTCACACACACCTTTCACTCAGGAGTCTCTAAAGTGAAATTTATTTTCCCCAGCACATTTCCTCTGGTGACTTTCAGATATTCAGCTGTCTCAGGGAGGCTTGAATAGCGGAGTGAGAATCCCGATTATCTCTAGGGCTGTGTCCCTCGGGGGCCTGAGCCTCGGATGCAGACGTTATGAGAGGAAGGGCGGGTTAGAGAACCCCAGGAACACTCTGTCCCTTAGGGAGAGGCCCCACACAGGTCACCATGAGGCCAAAGTAAAGGGCTGGTGTTGGAGAAGGGCTGGGCCATTCAGGGAAGAGGAGTCTCTGGCCTTATCTGAGCCCGCAAACCCTTCTGAGACTCCCGGGCTAGGCGTCACCAGAGGCCTTCCCGCCCAGCAGAGCAGCCACCTAGCCCAGCCGAGAAGCCACGCTGCAGACTTTTGGGGGACACAAAGGGCCCAGAGGGCATGGCCCCTGGACCCCTGGTACTCACAGTCTAGCTCGAGGCGCAGACCATGCACATGTTGCTGCAGTGCTTGCAAAAGACTCTCATGCTGGGACGCGTCTACCAGGGCAAATTAATTCCTACATAGTGACACCGACAGCCGAGGGGATGCTGAGGAGGGGAGCAGCCGATGTTGGGCGGGGCGGATCATGGCATGCCCTTCAGAGGAGGTGAGTTTGGAAATGGGCTTGGGAGACAGAAGGAGTGGGGCATGGAGAGGTCATCTGCAGGCCAAGCAAGCAGAACAGATGGTGGATCTGTGAGGAAAGACCTTCGGGGGCAAAGAACTATCGTGAGGGCCCTGGGCTGCCTGAGGGAAGGCAGGAGCATGCTGGGAGTCGATGGTTCCTGTAGGAAATCCATAAGGTCAAAATGTCTCCCCTTGTGGCTAGGTGCTAAGAAGGGGACAGACACATAAGTTCTCGGCCACTACCCACAGCTGTGAGGTGGGGCTGGGCAGCCTGAGGAGCCACAGACAGGCAGGAAGAGGGGTTAGGATCCTGCCGACGAGGCAGGAGGAGTGGTTGGGCTGGCACACACCACAGCAGAGGGTCTCATTGGGCCTGGACCTTTGGGCTCACTATGGCTTTTGAACTTCCTTCCCAGGGTTGTGTGAAACTGGAAATGAGCAGATCAGACAATTTCTATCTGTGGGAGGTGGACAAGGCCTCCTACAGATCACACTGGAGTGGCATACTTTCTACAAGGCAAGGGAGCCATGCCACTTCTGGAGTGGATGGGGCTATGGCATTAATGCCACCTGAATTCCCACATCTCCCTGCCCCAGGAAGCCCCTGGCATGGATTCTCACTGGGCAGAGCAAGGAAAGTACAGGGGAAGGAGCACAGAGCCAGTAATTAGGAAACTGTGTCTGTCCCGGTTCTCTTGCTGACCAGTGAGTCACCTTGGCCAGTTGGAGAACCTCTCTGGCCTCTGGTATTTCCTTGAGGCATTGCAAGTGAAGACACCTGCAGACGGGATAGTTAAAGACCATGTGAAGTGCTGTGTAGAGAGGCTTTTATCTCTCAAAGTCACTGAACACACCTACATGTGGATGGAAAGACTGAGGTGCCTACAGGATGGGAAAGACTGAGGTGCCTACAGGATGGCGAAGCCGGAGTCTAATGCAGGTATCTACATTGCCTCGTTTGCATCCCATCATTGAACCAGTCAGGGTCCTGTGGATATCTTAAGTATGGTTGTTAGTATGAGTCTTAAAGGCAGTTGCGAGAAGAATTAGGAAGGTGGAGTTAAGGTTTCAGAACAGAAAGTGTTTACGATATGATTCCATTTTTGTCAAAAAAAGAAAACCAAGTTCTGTATGTATGAATGTTTAGGTAGGAAAAACCATCCTAGAACACGAAGCCTTATTAGCAGGGATATCTCTGGGAAGATTGGGGGAAGAGCTTTTTTACCTTTCTGCATTTTTGTGTTGTTCAAGTATCTTTTAATTATATGTATTATTATTGTTATCATAACTTACTGTTTTTTGTTCTTATAAGCTAATGAAAGCTTGCAAATGTTTCAGAGGAATTTCGCCAGAATCTTTCCATTTGCCATGGTTTCAGGTGTAGTGATACCTATCTTTAGTTTTCTCTTCTACAAAATGGGTCAATGACATTTGGTAATCAATGCCATTTTCCTAGATATTTAGGTAGAAGGAGTTAGGGAAATGTGATTACGTCAGTTAGATGGCCTCCCTTTTGATAATTTAGATGAGTGGGTGGGAAATGATATTCGATGCATGCTTACTTTGCTTTTGGCGCATTATTAAAGTTCTCCCAATAGCTGTCTGAGGTGAAAGTATTATTATCTTCATTTTAAAAGTGATGAAAGCAAGACTCAGAGAGATTACCGAACTTGTCCAAAGTCACACAGCTAATAAATGGCAGATCTTGGATTTGAACCGAGCTCTCTTTATCCATGGCTTGGTATTCTTCCTACCACGCGAGAAGGAATGGAAGTGTGTAAGGAGAAACCCAAAATGAGGGCTTAGAAGATGAATCTACACCCAGCTGCCACTTATAAACCATGTGACCTTGCATGAGTCATGGGTCTCAGTTTCTTCTGCTATAAAATGGAGGTAATGATATCTTGCCTGCCTCCTTCACTGGATCGTTGTGCCTGGAGAAAGGGAACTAACATGTTATGCACCTGCTTTATGCCTGGCACTTGGTATCCATGAGCTCACCTCTTCTCTTTCTATGACATCCGGATGAGCTAATGCATGTGAAAGTCCTTTGTGTAAATGGGAAAACCCTCTGTAAATGTGAGCTATTGTTAAAATAATATCTATCGCCTAGGCCCCATTCTCTCCTGAATCAGTCTAGGAAAGAGAAGTGAATCCGATGTTGAAATCTGCCCTGCCCTTACTCAAGAGTCCTTCTTAACTCTTCACTGCCTGCTCCCCAATTTCCTTTGCAAATAAAGTGTCTTGCTTGGAAAGTTCATTTTAAAGGTCTGCACCCAGCACCTTCAGTCACCTGTTGCTCTGCTTCATTCTTGATCCTCACGGGAGAGAATGAGAGATGGAATGAAAAATTTCCATGGTTGTGCTCCTTTCCACAGGGGGGTCAAAATGCCTGGGTCACCAGTGGTGATGCCTCCTGCCGTGACTGGCCTGTTCACTTGGGCATGTCTGATCTTGAATTGTTTTTTCGTGTGTGTGCTGTTGGGAGATGGAGGGGGATTGGGGTTGGGCACAGAAATGTTTGAATTTAACCGAGTGCGGTGCCACTGGATTTGTCCATTAGCTGAACGGCTCTGGGCCAGGGGACTTGGAGAGGCTGTGTTCTCTCTTCTGCTGTCTCCTGAGCTGCCTGCGCTGCATTCTAGCCTCTGGAGCTGCCGAAAGCTTCCAGACCCTCAGGACAAGTACTTACACAGTATTTGAGCAAGAGTACCCGCCCTGTGCAGCCAATCTGGCTCCTGCTCTTGTGAGAAGGGCTCTTCCCTTCAGATGAAAGATGTCCTGGAGGCTGGAGCAGGGTCCTCGTCAGTCTCGGCCAACCATCTGCAGGACCCTGCTCGGCTTATGGTGTCTGGGGTTCTGGAACATTTCCATTCCCTTCCCAGCCCGACCAGAGTCTTGATCGCTTGTATCAGACACCGCGTGCGAGAGTGAGGACTCGGGGGCTCTGGGGGTTCATATCATGACTCCTGGGAGCCTTTGTTGTATGATGGACATTTCAAAGCTGAAGCTTGCAGCTTGAAGCTGCCAGAAGAAGTGCTATGCTGTGTCCTCCTGTCACCAAAATGTAGGACTGGGGGTTGGAGGCACAGGAGGGCCAGTAGGCAGCAGTAGTTTGGTGGGAACATCTTAAGATAAGAGGAAGGATTGTGGAAGTGTGAGTGCGAGAGAGAAGGGGAAGAGGAAAAGACCTGGAGATGCAGTGGCCAGGGGACAGAAATAGAAAAGTTGAAAGGGCCAAAGACTTTGCCAGACTTCCAAAAACCAGAAGTTGGCCTTTTCCAGGTCTGCATCCTCTCCCATCTCATCCCTCCTGGGCTTCTGGCCCCACCTTCTAGAAAAATTGCAGCTCTCTTCCTGGGTTTCTCGCAGAGTGCAGCCACGCTGAGATCTGGAGCAAACGGGCAGGAGTGGTTTGGTCTCCTCAGCTTATCCTTATTCTTATGAGATCCAGGAGGCCTCAGGTTCAGTGCTAGCTCTGATCCAACTTATACCCTCTTTTAGGCCCTGGTTTCCACATCTCTTTGGAGAGGGGTTGTACCTCATGATGGTTCATGAACTTGAATCAGAGGAAGAATGTCCTCCTTCCATAGGTGCTTGGGGGCCAGGTTCTTCTTTATCCCCTGCTTTCTCATTTGAGCTTCTAGGCTCTGTTTGGGTTTGGCTTGGCTGTCCTAAAACATGAGTTCTCAGAATCAGTGTCCCTGTGTTGAACTGCACCTTGAATTAGGAAACAGAATGGTTGTGGAGCTATGGAGAGCCCTGCCTTTTCTAGAAGCGTCTCCTTGACCATCTGGAAAACCTCAGCAGCTTTACTTGGGCCTGCCCTCCACAGTGTAGGGGGACTGACCTTCCTTCAGAGAAGGGGACAATTGAAGGGAGAGTGTTAGATATGCAAGTATGAGACCTGACTCCCAGCTATGTGTTTTGAACTGATCATTTAGCTTCTCAGAGCCTCAGTTTCTTTATCTGTGAAATGGGGATTAAAAATGTCTCCTTGAACAGGGTCTTTTTGAAGGTAAATGACCTACTAGATGTGAAAACACTTGTAAACCACAATATAATGATGAAGTATTATTCTAGCATCCAGTATTAATTGCATTCCTCTTTTGTGCCGGGCAACTGGGTAAATTCCAAAGGTCTCTTCGACATGTTTCCTTTCCCTGGGGATCTGACACATTAACAGAGGAGATGGAAATGTCAACAAACAGATGAACACAATGTAGCATGAAGAGTGTGGCAGTCAAAGCATGCCCAAAATGCTAGAGTAGCAGTGTGACTATTGTTGCAAGGTCTTGCTCCTGCTCACCCATTCTCAACCCAGCACACAGCCTGATCTTTCTGAAAGATCTTATTGCTGAATACTCATTAGAGCCATCCCAAGGCTCTCCGTGCTTTGGAGTCAGGTCTGACTTTGTTTACGTGGCTTATAAGGCCCTGCACGATTTAAAGCTTGATGGTCTTTCCGGTTGTCTCACTTCTTACACTGTGTGCTTGTTCCATGTGGAATTTATGTTTCTGTTTGTTGCACAGACAGCCCTCCCTTGCCTTGGCCTTCACACATGCTCTTGTTTGTGCCTGGATGCACTCTGACATCACCTCTCGAGGATGCCTTCTCTGGCCCCCATGTGCTCCTGTGGCCTTTCATGCATACTTGTATCTGTCTGCCTCACCTTCACCAGACTATGGGTGCCATGTCAGCAGGGACTGCTGATCTGGTGCTGCCAGCCTTGGGGGTAGAGTAGACCATGTGTCTTCGTATGGCTGTGGTTCTGGCAAGTTCTTTCTCAGCTCTCCTTGGTCTCTGATTGCCCTTTTTTGCATTGTTTTGTCATGAAGGGGAAAGGAAAAGGTGATTATGGTAGAAGAAATTGGCAGCGAGGGCAGGAGTGTCTGTGGCCACAGAGGACACTGAAGGACTTTGGCTAGTCTGGGAGGCAGGAGCAGGCAGGGCATAGGGGAGCACGAGGCATGGAGACCAAAGAAAGAAGGCCGCCCAGGACCAAAATATGTAGAAGTCCCTAGGACTGAGGACTCTGTGTCCTTGAGTCAGTACATTTCCAGCCACTCTGAAAAGTGAGCATGAGATTCCGTTCTCAGAAGTAAATCAGCATCAAGGTCTTTTCAGCCTCATTGGGTCATATCCACCAGAACCCTTTCATATGCGAGGCTGCATGCGAGGCACTGGGAGGGTGAGGTGAATGGAACAGACAGTGTTGAGGTGACAGGTGCAGAAAGCTGTGATCCAGGCTAGACTGTACAGAGACATCAGTGCTAAGGGAGGGGTTATCTCCAGCCTGAGGGACTCATATCTGCAGGAGGAGGTGACATTTGATTTGAACGTGGAAGAATAGGTGAGATTTGCATAACTGGGAAGCGAAGGAAGGGCATTTCAGTAGGAAAGCCCAGCGCCTACCAGCAATGGTAGAAGTGGTTTGGCCAGAGTTCAGAGAGCATGGAGCTACACCTGCAGAGCGTAGGTGCCTTGGACATGGGGAGTCACTGCAAAGCTTTGAGCAGGGAAGTGAATTGACCAGGGATGCAGTTTAAGAAGGCAAATGTGGCAGTGGTGTAGAGGATGAGCTGGAAAGGAGATGGATCGAAGACTGAAAACCATTACAGTGAATGAATAAGTAATCAGGAATCAGGAATCCACGCACGTGGTGATCAGGGCTTTCTAAGCCGAGTAGTAGCAAAAAGAATGGAGACAAAACGACTTCTGGTGAACTCCACAAGGACAGGCGCCATGAGGACACGTATCTAGCCCAAAGCCAGGCGCACGGTATGTGCCCAATAAATACTTTTTAAGAGAATAAATTGGAAGTTACTATGAAGGGAGAACAACCAATGACAAACAACCCAGGAGACCTGAGGTTAGGAGACCAGGTTAGGAGACCTGAGGTTAGGAGACCAGGAGCCTGGGGACCTTGAGGAGAAGAGGGAACCCAGGAAGAGGAGCAGCGTTGGGTCAGTATGTTGGATGACTTGAAAGCGTGGTCACGTCAGCCTGGTCCACGGGCACGGGAGCCTGGGAGGATGTCTCCACACCTTCTGGGGAAGGTGGGGTTGAGGTTTCTCTGCTCCGGGCCTGCCGCAGCATGTTCTGAAAGGTTCTAGACCTTTGGCCATCATTTCTACCTACCTAGAAATCATGCCCAAGTAAACCCTCCATCACCACTGTCTCATGTTAGTAATAATAGCTGATGTTATTGCACGGTTTCTGTGTTCTTAGTCCTTATCTGTCTCATTTGATCTTACAACATTCTGTGAGTTAGGTCCTATTTATCATCTCAGTTTTTCAGTTGAGGAAACTGAAATTCACACACCTGATAAGTGACAGGGCTGAGATTTGCACCCCAGGTGGCTGGCCCTTGAGCTCTTATTCTTAACCTCTGTGGCACTGCCATCCATGTGAGAATGAGCCAGTCACTTCTCATAGAGGGAAGGAGTCATGTGAAGGCTCAAGGTGCCTCTAGCATGTACTTGGGGATCGAAATGTGACTTCCATGTAACATTTGAGGACTGAAAGAGACCTTGGAGAGATTTAGTTCATTTTACAGGGGAGGAATTGGGGCTCAGAGCATTTGCAAGTGTGCTCTGAAGGACATGGTTGATGACTTTTGAATGACTTCCCATCATGTGATGTGCCAATGTGGGTGGTCAAGTGCCCATGGGAGCTGGATTGTCTTAGGCAGTTGGGCACCCCACTTGCCCTGTTCTCCCTGAGCCAGACTTGAACTAAAATGATCTTTCTCAGCCTTGACCTCACTCTCCTTCCTTCTCATTTTCCCCCAGATTGACAAGTATCTCTATGCCATGCGGCTCTCCGATGAAACTCTGATAGATATCATGACTCGTTTCAAGAGGGAAATGAAGCACGGTCTTTCCCGGGATTTTAATGCGACAGCCACAGTCAAGATGTTGCCAACGTTTGTAAGGTCCATTCCTGATGGTTCAGGTGAGTCTCTCATCCAGAGACTGACTCCAAGGGCTGAATGCTCTATGAAAACATCCTTCTAACTTTCATTCATTCACTCACTCACTCATCCACTCATTCATTCATTTATCATTTCATCCATCTGTTCTCCTATCTATCCATTCATCCATTCATCATTCATCCATCCTTTATCCATCATCCATCATCCATCCATCCAACATAGGTCTACTGAGCACCTACCATGTGTCAGGCACTAGGGATACCGTGTTCGGACAGGCTGACCTGCCCTCATTGGCCTTACTGTCCAGTTGCTCATGATAGGAAAGGTAGTATTTATGAATCTTACGGATGCTGTGTAAGATCTTATGCGTGCTTACGCCTCCAGAACATGAAAGGCTCCAGAACAAGTGAAGAGTTCGTTTTAGGAGAACCTCTCCATCAGGGCATCAAGGCTTCCTTTCGGATAAGTAGCAATCCTAGTGACCAGGTGGGTCTTGGACTCAGAGGGGAGATTCGAGTCCCATCTGAACAAATTTCACAGATGCTAAATCCTGGTAACCCTCAGTGCAAAGAAACAGCGAGGGGAGGTAGAATTGAAGGGTAAAAATTGTCCTGTCAGTGTGTATCTCTGTGGCTCATGCTTTACAGTGGGGGAGTTGTGGGGCTTAGCCCTGCGCTTGGCAGAGTGGAGGCTGAGAGGGCACAGCCTAGCCTGCTCGATGGAGGCTGTTCTGTCCAGCTGATCTGCAGTTAGCAGCTTGCAGGGGTGGGTGCTATGCCTGCCCCAGCTTGGACAGGAGTCCCACTCTGAGCTGTGTTCTCTGCTATAGGCTGGGGTTCACCTGCTGCATGTTAGAGAGAGAGAGAGAGAGAGAGAAAGAAGTCAAGTTTCTCTTAGGGTTGTGAGTACATGCCCTGAGAGTATGGCCCTCACATACTCTCGCCGTTTCCTCCCTGCTCTGGAGGCTCCTTTAAAGCTGCGATTTGGGGCATCTGGTATGCAGCCTGCAAAACGGATGTTGGGAAAACTACAGATGTTGCAGCTGCTGTGCACGAAAGACAAGTGCACAGCTTATGGGAACAGACTGGCAGCAGTGGGAAAGTCCTGCAGCCGACTTTTAGAAGTCCTGAATGAGATTCAGACGCTAATGAAGGACGGGTGCTCTGTGGCCACCGGTGGGCTTTGCTTCACGCACGCACACTGGCATTTGTATCTCTGATGGTTCTCGACAATTTAAAATCTACTCCTCCTCTATTCTTTTGGTATCTTTCAGGTCTTGGTTATCAGCAGTTTCATTTCTTAATAACTATGAAAGAGGTTCTGGCCATCAGAGTGACTGGACTGTGGTGTGCCCTGGGTTTTGTTGTGGCTTTGTAGTTCACTTCTGCTTTTTTCCCAGCCATGGATAGCATTTGAGACTTTGCAGGATTAGTGGGGTTCTCTAGGAGAGGTGTGGCTGTGACTGCTCTGCAGGCTGAGAGAAGAGAAAGAGGAGGCAGGTGGGTGTGGGCAGCCCCCAGGGCTCCTGCTGTGAGAGCTCAGAAGGCTACCTTCTATCTGCCGGGCACCTGATCTCACGTGACCTGCCCAGGACCACTGTCCAAGGAGAAGATGCCTTCCCTTTTCTCCTGACCCTGCCCTCCAGCCAGCTCCCCTTCCCAGGACTAGATGTCAGCACGGGTGGTCTCCCTCACTCTTTCCTAAACCACTTCCAGGTTGAGGATCTCAAAGTGTGATCCATGTATACTAGTAATCTAGCCATTGTCCCCATCAGCTACTCTTTAAAACAAGGCTCAGAAGAACTCAGACTCATTTGGGAAAAACAACTTTCTGCAATCCCTTAGTAGAGATTCTTAATAGATAGCAAGTGCTATAGGCCCTGATAGTCCTGTAGAAGAGAAACCTGCTCAACCTGGCTTACCTGTCTTTTCACCAGACTCATTTATCTTTTCCCCCATATTTCATCTATTTTGAGATACTTTTTTTTATTTGAATATCTCTGAAATCAGCAGCGCATTTTACAATAATCATATCTTTGAATTATTATTGGCAGTGCTTTTTCTTTCTAGATATTATATAAAATAATGATGTGTCTCACATTCAGTTGTGCCTTACGTGTGGTGACAGGTGTGGTAACAGGCCATGCTTGGGATCACTATCCTAGGATTTGTGGAATGGGAGCCAGTAGCCTAGCCCTATGCCTCCGTTTGAGTCCCCACTTCTCCAGTGGACAGGGCCAGATGTTTAGGGAACACTGAGCGGTGTTGAGAACAGGGGGAGGAGGAGGCGAAACAAAACCTTGAAGTACAAGGACCCACCTTCCTGTGCAGAGGCCCTGGTTCTGCTCGCCTGTACTCAGCACCCTTCCTCATTCCCTCCAACTATCCCCCGACCCCGCAACTGTTTCTTCCGGCCTATGTTAGTTTCCAAGCCTGCTGTAGCAAGTACCATAAACTGGTGGCTTTAAACAAGAATGTGCTGTGTCAGTTCTGGGAGCTAGAAGTCCAAAATCAAGGTGTGAGTAGGGCCATGCTCTCTCTGAGGCCCTGGGGAGAGTCTTTCCTTGCCTTCTCTGGCTTTAGCTGATGGCTGTCAATTCTTGATGTTTCTTGATTTGCAGTTGCATCACTCCAACCTCAGGCTCTTGTCCTCACATGGTAGTGTTCTCTCCGGGTGTCTGTCTTCACATGACATTTTCCTCTTATAAGGGTACCAATCAAATTAGAACTCACACTGATGACCTCATCTTAACTTGATTATGTCTGCAAAGACCCTGTTACCAAATAAGGTCACATTCACAGGGACCAAGGCTTAGGACTTCAGCAAAACACATCCTATAGCCTTTCGCCCTGTGGCTGTTGATAATATCCAAGGTAGGATCAGTTCAAGTGCCTTGGGGCCCATACTCCTCTTGGCCCCTGCAGCCCCATACAAACATTGATGCCAAGGCCACAGGTTCCTGACCTCGGTCCAGTCCCCGCCACTTGGTGAGTGGAAGTGCCTCCACCTTCACCTCCTCTGTATTATTTGTCAATCAAGAATATAGTCAGAATGCCAGTCTCCTTCATGGCAAACCGTGGCAGTGTTCCCTTTTTGAAATGTTAATTACCGCTTCAACTGTATAATTAATTAGTCAGTGACAGAATTAGTGGTAATCCCAAACCACCTAGGGATAATTGAACTTACCTTGGTGGAGAGATGCCCCTGCCCCTTAGGTGGTGATGTGACTTCCAAGACAAAGGGAGAAACAAACCTTTCCTTTCCCGTTGACCTTGACCCTGGTGGAGTGGACTCAGAGTTTTAAAACTACTGAATTTTCATAAGTATATTAGCCCATTTTTATTAATTTTTTTTCTCCTTTGGACCTTTTTAATAGACAGTGGTTTTTCTTTAATTGCTTTTCAGTAATCTACATATTAATTTTTTAAACTCTAAAGTGGCTTTTAGCTGCTGCATATCCTTTTTGGAGTAGGAAAGGTATGAATAATAAATAAAAGAAAGAAGATGTTGAAGACTTTTTACTCTGGTGACTTGGCTGAACAGAAGTCTCTCCTCAGAGCTGCCCAGTCCCCAGGAATAGCTGCCTCTCTGCGTCCAGCTCCCTCAGAAGACCCAGGTCACTCTGTCTCATTCGTAAAACCTCCCCTTTTTCTCCTTATTTATCACTAAGAATATTGTAAATACCAATTAGATTGAAAATTTTTGAGGGCAGATTGACTTGAATATTTTCTTGTTTCTGCCTCATGGTTCCTAGCACACTCTTTGCCCAAAGGATAAGTTAAAAAATATTTGGTTTGCGGTGTAGTCACAGTTAATTTTTTGGACCTGAAATATACATAGTACTACTTTCCAGCCAAAGGCAGGAAAATATTTCCTTCCTTTTCCCATAGCATTTGGACTGGTCACTTACTTTTCTCTGCCTCAGTTTCCTTATCTGGGAAGATGGTTGGATTATCTCAAAATTCTATCTTTAAAATTTCCTGAATGTCTAGCGTTTTAGTTGTTTTTGATGAAGGTGTTGAACTCTCACCAAGTAGCTGGATTGCAGGCAGGAGGGAAGCCTTTGTCTCTCACGTACAGAATTAATTCATTGAGCAGGGCAAAGGTAGGTATTTCAGGAAAGTGGAGTTTGTGTTTGCCCTGTATTCCAGTGTAGGCTTGGACTCGAGAGAGACATCTGTGTTTGTTTTCCATTATTTGCTGGTAGTAATGGCTGTCGTTAGAAAGTGGAGAGTGGCCAGAGGCCCTTCAGAGGATTTGTTTAATGAGCCTTCTCTAGAAATGCGTTCCCCTGGCTTCAGTGGAAGTGGGAAATGTGGGAAGAAGTTACGAGTAGGAGCCACTAGCAGCAGGAAGGAAGGTTGAGGCCAAAGATTTGAAGTGGAAGGTGGAAGGAAGCCCTCTGCTGCAAAAATAGGCTGAATTTGAAATTAAAAGAATAAAATAAAAGCCTAAAACACTGGATTAATCTCTGGCTCTGCTGCTCCTTATCTGTGTGACCCTGGAAAAGTCACGTAACTTCTCTCAGCCTCCATTTCCTCATCTGTAAAGTGAGCGAGATAATCCTTGCCCTACCTGCCGCAGGCTGTCAAGAGGATCCCATGAGCGAGCTTTGGGAACTGCAGACTACCATAAAAGTTACAGTGGGTCATTGTCCTCTTTTTCACTATTGTAATTCAATAACTGACTTTGTAAGAATTCTTTGGGATTTTGTAAGAATTCCCCCTAACTGATGGGGCCAGTCAGAGGACCCCCACCCATCAGGCTTAAGTGTGTAGGTCTAACCCTGGAGGAAAGCTTTAGAGTTTTGTAGAATTCACTGGCACCCCTGTGATATTATACGGGGAGGAGGCAGGAAAAAAGGGAAAGCAAAGGCGGGCTGTCTTACCCCAACCTTGATATCCCACAAAATGTGGATAATCCCGTAGACAGCAGCTCTAGTGCCTCTGCAATGGGCTGACTGGACACCACAGCTCTGAATCAGGGAACCGACCTTATGTAAAGGGAGATGATAGACCACCTTTATTATGGAGGCAAGTAGGAATTTGGAGTATTCATGCCCTTAAGAAAGAATGTTGAATTTGAGAGCCTTCTGATTATAACCGAAAGAACTGTAATTTGTATGTGGCAAAGAGGGAAAATTCTAGCTTCATATAAGTAGGAAATCTAGCTGTAAGTTGGCTTCTGTATCCAGAGAATGACCTGTCTCTTATTCTTTCAGTCTTTCTGTTGGCTTCTTTCATAGGCCACTTCTCTCTTATGGCGGCAAAGACAGCCTTGGCACCCCTAGCTGACATCTCAGAGCTGGTGATCCTAGTAATGATCTTGGAGAGGGCAATGATTGGCTGCCTTGGGTCATGTTCTCATCCTGAACCAATCATGGTGTTCAAGTGGGTGACTCTGGAATGCTCCTGGGTCACACATTGGTCCCTTGGTGCTGGAGCAGGGGGTCGGCCCCACCCCCAATCTTAGATATAAAGCTAACCAAGTTTACCAGTTACCTTTTTGGCCTTACCAGAAGTCATTCCTTGGTGTCCTTTGTGTGGCAGAGAATAGGACTGAACAGACCATATATCTGACCCAGGCATTTCTTACTGAACTATCAGCAGACAGTTACTGATTGTCTGCTGTGTGCAGGACTAAGTACTGGGGGAGGGAGGCAAGCATGTTAAATTGCCCGTACTTTCACGTTGTTTATCATTCAACTGAGGAAAATAAGACATATTCTCATAAAAGATAATGAGCATCACAGCATTTGCAAGAATACGAGTGACTAAGAAAAGAGAGGGAGGGGCCCTGACCTTGCCAAAGGTGTGACCATGAGCACATCATTCAGCTGGTTTGGTTGGAGCTTCGTAATCCATAAACTGAGAAAGTGAGTTAATATTTGTCACATGTTTTCTGAGCTACTAATGTGGTTTATAGAAGAGGTGCCAACTGCCATTTCTTTTAGCAATCACAAACACACCCTGGAACCAGAGTCACTGCTCGGGGAAGGATCTGGACTTGACAATGACCCTTTGTAAACTGCCTTCAGGGAAAGGCCCCCCTCAGGTTGTCGATTCCCACTTCCAGATGTGTGAAGTGTTCAGTGTGTTTAGTGTTATGCTGACATCTCAAGTCACCTTCACTGACCCTAACTGCCTGGGACCCTGTTGACCTGTACTTGTTTTTTAAAAAAAGAAGCAGTGGGGAGCTGGGATGGACAGACCATAGAAGGAGGCTGGGATGGGGCAAAGGTCTTTGTGGAGTTGCAGGAGTGTAGGCCAGCCCTACATACCCTAAGGCCAAGTTCATTCTGGATCATAGGCAGCTGAGGTCATTTTCATTTATCCTGCTTGAAAAACTTCAGGCCTGGGTTCTGCAAAGGTGCCCCCTGAAACCTGACCTCTTCCTGCAAGGTGAGCTGGATGCTCACCTATACAGAGCTGTCTTACCTGCTCTGGATAGACATTGACACCAGAAATAAACAGGCGTTCCCCTGCCATCATCTGGAACGTAAGCACAAAAGTCTGCTTTTACTTAGGCCTTGATTCAACTGAAAATGAGACATTGACTAGGCCAGCAACTGAAAAATTTCTTATGCTATTTTTTTAAGTTATAGTGAAAAGCCACTGTAAAACATGAATAAATGTTTATTTAAACATTAAAACAGTAAATTATTTTAAATTATTGAAACAAAATAAAAAGTACCCATAATCTCATCCTGGCACAGTGTTCACTTTTGTGCCTATTATTTCCCTGTGCGTAAGTGGTTTATAGTTGTTTACCAGGCTGAGTTTTCATTATCTTTACTGAAGAACAAAGGAAAGCCAAATGCTCTAAGGAGTCATGGATGTTAAAGACCTTCTAAAAAGCAATGTAGCCATGCTCGATGTGCTGAAGTCTCACTCTGATGCCATCCTTCGAATTCCTGTACCCAAGGAGATAGCTTTATCCAACGGTTATGAATTTGGGCTTTGGATTTCAATACTGGCTCTGCTGTTTACTGGTTGTATGCTCGGCTAAGTTACCTAACCCCTCCCAGCGTTTATTTGCACATCTGTAGAATGGACATCATAATATCTACTTCATAGGGTTGAGAGGGTTAAAAGGAAAATAATGCATATGAAGCACTTAGCAACTGGACTACAGAAAGGTTCAATGAATGTTAGCTGGTCATAAAATAAAAAGTACTTTTGATATTCTAGTGATTCATCCTCCTGAGAGGAGCCATCTCATACAGAATTCAGTTTTTTAAACTAGTAGCAGTGTTTCCCACAATCTGTGAATTTCCCACCAGTCTTTGATACTTGCATCCCAGCATTCTCCCTTGGTCTCTTTCCTTTGGACCATAGAAGTAATTTAAAACCAGTGGCATCATGTGGTATATCCATACAATGGCATATAATTCAGTCATAACAAGGAGGGAGGGGAGGTACTGATCTATGCTACAACATAGATGAACCTTGAAAACATTATCATAGGCTAAAGAAGCCAGACACACTAGACCACACAGTGTATGAGTCTATTGATATGAAATGTCCAGAATAGGGAAATCTATAGAGACAGACAGTAGATTAGTGGTTGTTGCTGGATAATAGCTGTTGGGAGGAAATGGAGAATGACTGCAAGTGGGTATGGGGTTTCTTTTTTTGAGGAGTGATAAAAATTTTCTAAAATTAGATAGTGGCGATGGTTGCACAACTCTCTAACTATACTAAAACCTACCACCAAACTTTACACTTTAAAATAGGTGAATCATATGATAATGTGAATTATTTCTCAATAAAGCTGTTATTAAAAAAAAAAAAGCGAACCAACCAGTGGCATAACTGCTTCATGCTTAATGAACAGCAAAAAGGGGTGCCATTATTGAATGAATGAATGGGCCACCAACTCCTGTGATCAAGCAGCTACCAAACATTTATTGAGCTGTCCTGGGTGTCAGAGGCAGATGCAAAGATCCCTAAGTTGTGGTCCTTCCCTCAAGGAACTTGAGAGAGGATAAGAACAGTGATGGTCAGTGTAAGACTTCTTTGGTTCGTTTATTCATTTTTTTACACTCTTGTTAGTTCAAATATCTGTTGAGCTCTTCCTCAATGCCAAATGTGTACAATAAGCTCCAGAAATAGAGCAGTGTGTCAGAGTTACAGCTTGGTGGAATCAAATATGAAGATGTGTCAGCTTTTTAAAAGAGAATGCTTTATTTTTAAAAAAAACAACAATTACTAAAAAAAAAATAGAAATGCTCAGGGGACCCAGAAGAGTCAAAACAATCTTGAAAAAGAAGAACAAAGCTGCAGGACTTTCACTTCCCAGTTTCAAAATTTACTACAAAGCAACCATATGCAATACAGTGTGGTGCTGGGATAAGGATAGACATATAGATCAATGGATCAGAATTGAGAGAGCCGACTAGCAGAATATGAAGTATATCTTAAAAAAAGAGAATTGAGAGTTCAGAAGTAAATCTACACATTTGTGGTCACTTGATTTTTGACAAGGGTGCCAGACTATTCAATGAGGGAAAGAAGTCTTTTCAGGAATTGATGCTGGGATAAATAGGTATCCACGTGCAAAAGAATGAAGTTGGACACTCTACCTCATATCATATATAAAAATTAACTTAAAATGAATCAAGCACCTAAGTGTAAGAGCTAAAACTCTAAAACTCAGAAGGAAACATAGGTGTGACCTTGAATTTGGCCATGACTTCTTAAATAATGACACCAAAAGCACAAAGAACAAAAGAAAAAATAGATAAATTATACTTTATCAAAATTAAAAACTTTTCTGCTTTGACAGTCACAATTCAGAAAGTGAAAGACAACCCATAGAATGAGAGAAAATATGTGGAAGTCATACATCTGATAGGGCTGGTATCTACAACATAAAGAACTCTTACAACTCAATACTAAAAAGATAGATAACCCAATTTTTAAAATGAGCCAGGAATCTGAATAGACGTTTCTCTAAAGAATGTATACATTTAGCCAATAAGCATATGAAAAGGTGCTTATTGTCATTAGCTGTCAGAGAAATACAAATCAAAATAAAAAAGATGGATAATATCAAATGTTGAGGACATGAAGAAATTGGAACCTTCATATATTACTGGTGAGAATGTAAAATACAACTGCTTTGGAAAATAGTGACAATTCCTCAAAAAGTTAAACGTGGCTTACCATTTAACACAAGAATTATACTTCTCATTTTATACCCAAGAGAAATAAAAACAAATGTCCACACAAAAACATGTGCACAAGTATTCATAGCAGCAATAAACATAATAGCCAAAAGGTGGAAGCAACCTAAATGTCTATCAGGAGATGAACAGGTAAATGAAATGAGGTATATCCATACAATGTAATATTATTTGACCATAAAAAGGAATGAAATACCTATATATGCTATGATATGATGAACTTTAAAAATATTTGGCTAAGTATAAGAAGCTGGTCATAAATGGTCACATACTGTATGATTCCATTTATATGAAATGTCCAGAATAGGCAAATCTATGGAGACAGAGTAGATTAATGGTTGCTTAGGGCTGGGGGTGATCGTTAATGGATATAGGATTTCTTTTTGAGGTGATGACAGTGTTCTAAAACTGATTTGTGATGATAGTTGCATAACTGAATATACTAAAACCCTTTGAATTGTATACTTTAAACAGATGAATTATATGGTGTGTGAATTATCTCAATAATGCTATTACCAAAAAATATAAATATAAATATAAACAATATAAATATGCTTCCCTAGGAAAATGAGATGTCCTAAGCAGACTTGTGTTTACTGTTATAGGATTGAGGGCTTCATGGACCACTGAGGCTCAGGATGGGAGGGGTGGCTGTCACCTTAGCACCAGAAGTAAAATTAACATATTTTTAACTGATTTTTTGGGAGCATGTGTGAGGGTAACTAATGAGAAATAGGGAATGTTTGATGGTGGATTGATGGTTTGGAATCCTGCCCATGACCACTGCCCTTGGAGCTGTATGGTGGTCTTAGCAATACAGTCCCATCATCTTTCTCTGTCCTGCTGAGGCCCAGCCCAATTACTTACTATACACATTGATTCTGAGTGTTGTAACCATATCAGGCCAGTTTACTCTTATGTGACCACAAGGGACTTCCGTTAAAAACATCCTTTGGGTGGAAACAACCCAAATGTCCACTGATGTATGAATGGATAAAATGTGGTATGTACGTACAACTGAATATCATTCAACCACAAAAAGAGTGAAATATTGACACATGCTACAATATGGATGAACCTTAGAGACTATACAAAAGGAAATAAGCAATACACCTAAGGATAAATATTATATTGTATGATTCCACTTGTATGAAACATCTGGAATAGGCAAATTCATAGAGACAGAAAGTAGAATAGTGGTTACCAGGGATGGGGGCGAGGGGGCCAATGGGGAGTTAGTTATTGCTTAATAGTTGTAGAGTTTCTGTTTGGAGTGATGAAAAATTTTGGAAATATTGGTTGGAAATAGATGATTGCTGAGCATTAGGAATGTACTTAATGCTACTGGATTGTACACTTAAGATGGTTACAGTGGTAAATTTCATATTTTATCACAATTGAAAAAAAAATGCCCTGGGGAATAAATGGAACTCCGGAACCCACATTATGGGATGACCTCAGAGGTAAGGTTTCTCTGAGTCGAAATGCTATTTTTATTTTTAATTTATGGATAGCAGTGCTGTTTTTGACAAAAGGCAAGCAAGCAATTAGAGAAAGATGGGCTTTGTGTTTAAGTTAGTACTTTCATTCCTCTATTGTCAGAAGCGAGGGCGAGACTGCTTAGCGCTGTCTGTCTAAGGATGCTGGGCTGGGAGCATGAGTGAGGGTGTTCGAGAAAGGGCAGTGGTTGAATGAGGCTGGCATGACTCCTGTTTTCTGGCTGCAAGTGCTGTGTGGCGGAAGGTGGCAGATGGCTGGACCCTGCCGAGACGCTGCAGAGTATAGGGCCTTCTTGTAACACTTGAATCTGATGCAGTACCTGTTGTCTCCCTAAACAGAAAAGGGAGATTTCATTGCCCTGGATCTTGGTGGGTCTTCCTTTCGAATTCTGCGAGTTCAAGTGAATCTGGAGAAAAACAAGAATGTTCACATGGAATCTGAGACTTATGAGACTGCGGAGGATATCATGCATGGCAGTGGAAGCCAGGTGGGTCCCTGCTCCTTCCAGGAACCAGACCCCAAAGCACTGGTGTCCTGAGTCCCTGGAAGGAACCCGTCACAGATGCACATGGAGAGGGACTCCAGGGTGGAAGAGTGTAACTGCCTGAAGAGGCCCCACTGCCTGGGTAAACCGGTGGATGGGAGCGGGCTGCTGGGACTGTCACAGGGGAAAGGTTATGAAGACAGGCCCAGCAGCTCTTGGGTAAATGCATTCATTCCCCAGGGATCCTGGGGCTCCTTCCTCCGCACAGGTTTTACAGAGCTTTTGGGTGAAAATGACTCTTCCCAAGTCATTGGCATCCTCCCCCACCTCACCCGCCCAGGCCTTGCAGGGTGTGGTCACCTGTGAGGCAGCAAGAATTTGACTTTGCAGCCCCAAGGTTAATCATGGGCTTCTGGCCACCTGATTTAATAACCTTCTATGAGTCCTTGGCACAGAAAACATAGAGGGCAAGGCCTTGATTGGGAAATCACC